>NC_091745.1:62186827-62486827 GCF_043380555.1 Nothobranchius furzeri | reverse complement strand
ATGAGTTCCCTCTGACCCCGAATAGCCGTGATAACCTCTGAGACCGACCCTTTTCGGCGCTGGAACGAGTCCATGTTGATGTGTTCTGTGGGCTGAATTTAAACTCCACACAGCAGCAAATCTGATCGACCCTAAGGCTTGTGGATCTGCTGTCGTTAACAAGTTTTCCAACCTGTTCCTTTTTTATCACCTTCTCTGCACGCCTACAGTTTGTTAAAAGCGGTGTACTCAGGGCTGCGTTCCATTTAGTTTTTGTCTGTTTGTTTGGTCAAACTGAAGGCCTTCAGGCCACCAATTATTTCCCTCAAAATGGCTCCAATTTCCTGCCCAGTCTAGTCTGAATGAGCTTGTTATGCCGGTGCGATATTGGACCCTGTGATCCATTCCTAATTAAGTCTGTGTGTATTGCTCTGTGGACAGAAATATTTTTAACTAACGCTGGTGTAAATGTTTCAGAAATTAATCTTCAAGCCCCGAAGCAAGTCCAACAAGAACTGCATCAAAGAGACGGCGAAGAACAAGAAGAAAAAGTCGATAATTGAGAAGGAATCCGAAGATTCCAAGATTCTAGATGACAGAGAAAAGAAAAGTGACAAGAGTGTGGCTGAAAGGGCGAACACGGTGCAGGTGGAGGCAGCGAGTCAAGGGGAGAAAGGCAAGAAGAGGTGTGAGGAAGATAAAAAGATCGGCGAAGCGATTGAAATTGGAAACGAGGGTGTCGCAAAGAAAGATGGGGAAGCCGAAAGTGATGGCAAAGAAGCAAAAAGCTGCACCAGACAGGAAGAAAGGATGACTCCAGAAGAGGGAGGAGAAGAAACCAGAGATGCTTTGGGGAACGGGGAGATCAAGGAGGTCACTGAAACCGTCGTAACTGTCGAGACTCCGAGTGAGACCAAAGAAAGGGAGCCGGAGGGTGCTGCCGGAGTTCAGAGAGTGATAGAAAATGGGATAGAGACGGACGAAGAGAAAGACGAAGGTGAAGAGGATAAAATCAAAACAGAAGAACCGTTGGAAGTGAAGGTTATCGCCAAGGAGACAGTGGCAGATCCACAGGCCCCGAATCAAAGCCCAGCGGCAGCTCAAGAGTAGCACCAAGCAGTTCAAGTCACGGTTGTTCCCCACGCCCTACCTCGGAAATTCCCCGTCTTAAGAACTGGCTCACAGTTTTGTCCCTAATCCAAATTCAAAGGGGATATAATCCCTAATGCTGCAGCATCTCCTAAACCCGCCCATCTCTCACTGACAAAACCTGCAAGAGTGTAGCTGTCGCTACGAGCATCAGTCCTACTGTAAAACCACACTTACTGAATGTATCCGATACAGCTGGTGGGCTGTCCTGCACGGAGTCACTGGATTATTGGAAGACTGGGATTGCAGAGTAATGAAGCCTTGAAGGGCCTGGTCAGAAACCTCTGAGGAGAGAAAATGTGCAGATTTCACTTGATGCCATAAAGACAGCTCATCCTACTAATTTATGAACCTTTAGTGGATGAGCTGAAGCTCCTGTCCCGTTCTCGTCGGCACAGAGTTTAGGTTTTTAATCCTAAAACAGCTGATTGATGTGTTAACTCCATACTTATGCCGGGCTTAGTCCAGATCCTGAAAATGTATTAGATCAGAGCTGTTTTGCCATCTTTGTGACCCGTCTTTTCAGATTTTTCCCTTGGTTCTGGTGTGGGCCCAGGCCTTTAGGGAGCTGTTGGAAATTGGGAGATAACAAAGAACTTTTCCGATCACTTCTACTCAGAAACAGCGTCGACTTGTTTCAGAGAAACCTTGGCAAAGCAGACTCGCCACGTCCACCTGAACGGTAAAGGTCCCTAAAAGCTTCCTGCCAGGCCTGGGTCATCTTTCCCCGCTCTTCTCTCAATCCAGATGCAGCAGGAATTCAAAGGTGACTCCTGGTGGAGGGGACGGGAACGGCGTTTGTTGCGAAAGGCAATCCAAAGTAGACTGAGGAGATGACTGTTTACGCTTGAGCTCTAAGCCATCAAGTGCTTCAGAGAGAGACGATAATCGCTCTTCGGTGTCGTGCGCTTAGCCCATCTTGCACACAGAATGTTCCATATTCAACACAAAGTTAGATGAGAACGGGAAAGTCAGTTAAAGGTTTGCACCTGAAGAGCAGAACTAACACTTAGACTAACCCAGTTAGCTCTAGGAGCAGGACGGAGGATTCATTCCTGCTCCGGAGGCTGTAGACAAAAGCACTTGTTCCTGTTTAAAACCAGCCGTGTGGTCGAGCCGCGGCTTGAACCCAGAGGAGACGAGGACAGCGAGTGAGAGACGAAGCAGGAGGTAGAAGTCACGGAGCACGAGTGAGTCGAATAAAGGAAATGAATCGGCTCGTTCAAAGCGTTCCCCGCGGAGATTTCTTTCATCATTTCACCTCCAGCTCTTTAAGCGCCTCTTTCTAGACACCATTTCCGACATTAAACAAGTCGTAATGTGCTGTTTCATGGCTCTGTGTGGCTTCCTGTTTGAGAGCTGGAACAGAGAGAGGGTCACTGCGTGGAGCTCTCTGCAGCTCACTAATGGACTCTTATCTGCACAGGAGCTGTCAGTAATCATGCATTTATAATGGGGTCACTTGTTAGGGGAGTTATTGACAACAAAACACCTCAACGTGATGTCACAGGGAACTGTTTGCACCGAAGACGCCGAGTTTATGTCTGGCCTGGACACAAAACAGGTCCGATAACGCTTTCAGTCCATGAGAACTACCCGCTGTCTCGTTATAGTTTGACACACTTTGTCTTATTTTCCTTTAACAGCTCAACTCTGCAAGCGAGATGCTACAAACGCACCGATGGGTTGTGCTGAACTTTGGTTTTAGGGGATCCCTCCACCTGCCGCTGAGATTTCTTTTAATGTAAAATACTTTTGTGTAGACTAGAAAATAAAACTGTGACCAGTCTAGCCTTATACTGTAAATGGCCCACAATCAGCTACTAGAGGTGTTTTAGAGGCACATTGGTGATTTAAGTGTTACATGTGTGTTGTATCCAAGCAGGAAGGCATCCTTTCCTGTTTTTTTTACTGGAGTTAGGAGTGACAGGATAAAAGTGAAGGTTTTATGTTCTGAGTAACCACTAACACGGCTCGTACATGTTCTTTATCGTGTTTCGTTCTCTAGCCTGAAAGGCTCAGCGTTGCTGTCGCAGTTCTGCTAAAGCTTGCAAAAAAAAATAATAATAAAAAATTTGCTGACTGAGGCTCAGAGCGACCTCTTGGGGTGAGGGGGCTGTTGGTTTTTGAGCTGAGAGGTCACACGTAGGACCTTCTGCAGCATATGCTCCTTGTCCTTGTGCCCTTCGCCATTGCAGAGATCAGAACCGTGAGGATGAGGTCATTGCTAATGGCAGACAGGGTCAAGGGTCATTATTGAGTCAGAAGGGGTTTCCCACAGCTGTCCAAACAGGAGATTGCAACAGAACATGAATTAAAATGCAACATCTGGGTTTTTTATAGCTTTAATAAGCATTTACAGTAGCCGTCACCTTTGTCAGATTCTGACAAACACGAACTAGTAAAAACTAAAAGAGCTTTGAGCTGTCATTATGGATATTAAAGAAAATATAACTGTGAAACAGTTTTTTACTTGTTATCTTTGAAATATCAGAGTCACTCTGAGTTTCACATGCGGGCTAAACATGAAAGTAGTCTTCTACCCCAGTTTCCTGCATTCGTTTCTGAGAGAAAAGAGACGCTCTGTTTAGAAAAGCCTGCCATCATGTCATAATATAGCATTCATGGACTCGCCCATCTTGTGATGGGGAAGGCTGTTGTTGGTTTAGCGTCCAGGGAACAGCTGAGGATGTCTCAGCTAGTAGAAGCTAACCATTAGCATTAGCAACCCCACCACATGGCAGAACTCCTCCAGGCTTGAGTTATTGCAGAGCAAATGGAGTGCATGGTAAAGTCACGTTGCTGTTATCCAATCAGAGGTGGGATATCCAAATATCAGGAAATAAGACTCCAACACCTGCCGTCTGAAGCTCAACTCTGATCTGGCTCACTTGCAGTTCCTGAAACAGGAGCACCAGAACTTTTCCCCCACAGAGATCAACTCACGAGGCAGTAATTTGTACTGGAGACCATTACAAATGTGTTTAAAAAAACAGTGAACATAAATTCTTAAACATCACTTATTTGCTTTAGGACTTACCTTTTTCTTTTTTCTGTTTTAAATCTGAAAGCAGAAGTCAATCCTTCTTGGTAATTTTTTTACTTTTAATTTTATTTAGATTTTATTTTCATTCAGAAGCATGCTCATCCTGCTCCCAACGCCATGGCCTTCAGGGCGCCTTCATGATGAGCACTGATTGGCTGCGGAGCAGTCTAACCTCTAGCATGAGTGCATGCTGAGAACTGTGGGTAATTGGGATATATTTGTTTTGTTTTGTTTTCTATTAACAGACAGGAGAGAAAAGTGAGACAGAATCTGACACTTTATCAGTTAAACGATGCTGAACCATGTTAACTTCGTCATGCGTGAAGCGGGGGGGCCTCTGACTAATGTTAGGCGCTATTATACATTTGCCCCCATCTACTTACAGTATTCATGTGAAAAGATAATATAAAGCTCTCTGTCTTATATTAGCATAAATGAGTAGTGGCGCTGGTGCAATCGCTCTTGGTCATGCTATAAATATATAAAAAACTAAACGTAATGGCTCACTTCCTGTGTGCTACTTTGATGTGAATCAGACAACGTTGAAACGACGAAACATGGCGCAGTAGGACGCAGTCACTTCTCTCTATGGTGTAACTTCAGCTTGCTCACAGCCTTTAGAAAAAGTATTGTTGGAATTTTTTTGTCTCTGATGTTTTTTAAATCACCTCAGTTGCCACCTTGAACGTTACGTATCTTTGATCATGTGCCGTGGTCACTCGCATCGATATTAAGAAGAGTATATCTTTGTTATCTGGAGTATGTCCACGTTCCTACTGTTCCTGACATCTGTACAATTTGTATATTATAAAATGATTTATATTTAATGTCTACAAGCGTCTCTGTGTCTTCTGTGGAAGAAAATGTTTTTTGACACTTGATGAGATCATATTTTTGAGGAAAAATCCTTCAGCTTTAATCATGGTTCTTAAACAAATGGTGCTTACAGAGTCTTTCTTCTTTAGCTTAATCACATTTAAATGTTTCAGATCAAGTGTATTTCAGTGTCAAAGATAACATGAGTAAATACAAGAATTAACTATGATCAAACACATTACTAAAGGTTCTCCACCAGGAACACACAGACCTGATAACTACCAGAACTAAAGACATTTTAAAAATCCTTCATTAGAACCAGTCTGACAGCATGAACTAGTCTAAAGGATGTCAAAAAGCAACACATCCTGCCAGTTCTAAGGAAATTCAATGACAAAAGCACTCAGAACAACATATAAAGCACTGCAGAACTCACCTGGTTCAGTAAAAGGTCAGAGGTCATCAGTCTAAGGCCCAATCCCAATACTCGCACTGCGCCTTACAGCCTTTAGTGAAGTGCACTTGGAGGAAGTGCACAGAAGGGCTTCTAGTGTGCAAATAATTGCTGAATTGGGACAGTGACCATTGCGCCATTTACCGCAATGCATGCAGGGATGCTGATCACTGTTTATGCTACTTAAAAAAAATCTTTATTAACAACTTTCAAACAAACAATTTCTTGATCAGAATTACAATAGTTACTGTTCACATTACATCTTAGTCTAAAACATTTAGAGTGAATAATAATTATTAATCGTCTTAAAATGAACTTCTTGCAATCGAAAATACGTATTTTCTAAAGAGGCACTTGAGCCATTGTTCCACCTTCTTCTCAAAATTCCCATGCAGCAATGGATTATAGATCATGGGTGTAAAAGGGGCGTGGTCAGCTTCCACACTTGAGGATCGGGACTCCCCATGCACTTGCTCCCCTGGACTGGAACGGGCAGTTTAAGGTTGCAAGGGTGGAAGTGTGAGTATTGGGACTGGACCAAAATTTCCCCAACGAAAACATCTGCTGACCAAAAACATAAAGAATCGTCTCACATTTATCATAAAAACATCCCAAAGACTCCTGGACACATATCCTCTGGGCTGACGAGACCAAAGCAGAACTTTCTGGAAGGTGTTCCCTTCCATCTGGAGTCAAACATCATAGTAGCAGTCAGACATGGTGGTGGTTGTGTGATGGTCTGCTGCCTGAGGACTACTTGTTATAGCTGATTGAACCATTAGCACTTCTAAAACATGTTGGGCTTGTGTTGGTTTTGGAGATAAAACATCAACATTGGATTTTCTACCCAAGAAAGAAGCAGAAGAGTCACATTGTTATTTAGCCAATCAGAGGCGAGATGTTTACATATTATAAATATCAAAAATTACGACTCAAAATCATGTTGTTCATTTTGCTCTGACAAACTTCTGTCCTCTGAAATTGTGGCTTCAAGTCTTTTTTCCACAGAAAATGACTCAAGACATTCGTTCATAATAAAGACCAAAGCAGATTTACTGAAAATACAAATTAGACTTTTAAGGTGTGGTTGACTGAAAAACATTTTTATGTGTTTTTTTTCTGATTATACTCAGTCACTCTGAGTTTTTCATGCAGGCTGAAAATGAAAATAGTCTCCTACACCTATCTACTGCATTAGCTTCTGATAGAAAATAGACACTGAAACTCTAGGATTTGAAAAGCCTGACAGATCTATGTCACCCTGTCACTCGTCTTCATGGACTCACTGATCTTGACTCACAACGAGGAAGGCTGTTGTTGGTTTAACGTCCAGGAAACAGCAGAGAACTTCTAGGCTTGTTTAAGCTAACTATTAGCATAAGCAACACCACCGCACAGCAGATGCTCCTCTAGGCTTGAGTTGTTAGTGGAGATAAAACATCACTGATGCAATTCAGTGGTAGAGTCGCACTGATGTTATCTAATCTGAGGCGAGATGTCCAAATATCAGGAAATAAAACTCCAAAACCTGCTGTCTGAAGCTCAGCTGTGATAGGGCAACTTTTAGGTCCTAGAAATGGGTGGGTTGTCGCCCGTTAATGACTTATAAAGCATTAATTTCTACTGAAGACCTCTGCAAATGTATCAATTAAACAAGTGAATCACTCGTTTAAAGCATCATGATTAGTACCTTCATCAGAAACCTACCACATCCAGTCCTACACATGCTACTGCCCCTGGTGGAGGATCTACAGATGGCAAGAGCACACTTTATTTCACTACTGTTGTTAAATAATTACATATTAAAACAAATAATTAGTTAAATAAATTGTCCAAAAACAGATTTTCTAACTACCGTATTTTCCGGACTATAAGCCGCTACTTTTTTCCCACGTGCGGCTTTACTGAAGATTTTCCTTCACCTGCCAGGGGGCGCTTTAGCAGAAAGTGAAACAGGTGGAAGTCAAAAGTGGAAATCGAAGAAAGTGCTCATTTTCATTTAGCACATGCAAGCAGCCGGCACGACGTATAATATTTTTCAAATCCATACATCATCCATCCATCATGGTAACTACACGTATGAGTTCATATGTTGCCGCACGTAAGCTTGGCATGAATGAATCCATGGTTGGGCGCTGGAGACGGCAGCGGGAAGAATTCATTCAAGCCAGCTTCACCCGGGGTATGATGACAGCAACACGGACAGCGACACTGACATCGCCACAGAAAAGGTATGTGACGAAGCTCTTCTGAGGCTGTTCAACTCCGACACTGAAGAAGAGGACTTTAATGGCTTTAGTGCACAAGAGGAAGATGAGAGCGAATGACTTTTTCTGATAGCAAAGGGTGTTTTATTTACTAACCAGGCATGTTTTGTGTGTCTAATCATCCAGGGCTTATTAATGCTGTGTCAGCGCTGTTCTTTTCTTCTAAACATGCAAATTACCGGTAATAACGTTTCAGTTCTGTTTTTATTTTATAACCATCCAGAAATGTGAATGCTATCAGTGCAGGCAGTTCACCCGTGTTTAAATTTTGTTTTGTTGAATTAAAACAATGAAAAACCTCTGTGTAGCGTCTTTCTGTCTAATTATGGTATGGCCATACATGCGCTGTGTGCCGGAGACCTGTGGCTGCTGTGCCGCTGCTTGTTTTTGAGTGCGGCGTGTGTGTGTAGAAAACCTTTTTTTTTTTTGTTGGTGCGGCTTATATTGAGGTGCGCTGTATAGTCTGGAAATTACGGTATTTATATTTCAGGCTTTAAAATGTCATGAAAATATATTTCTGAATATGATAAAGGAGGCCTTCACACGTAGTCCTGCAGGAGTACAGGATTGAATTTTTAAGCTGCAGCACCGGAAGCTTCTGGTCTTTATTAATGCAGAACTACACAAGGACAACCCGAGCTTCCTCTGGATGAACACAGAATGATGAAGCGGCAGCAGCAGCCCTCCAAACACAATCATGTGAAAACCCAGCGTTGAGGTGAGACTTATGGTCCCAAATGATCATTTTCTCTGAGTACAAAGATCTTTCTTCTAGATCTGCTCCATCTGGTTATTACCTTCATTACTGCTTTAGCCTCTGAATGCACCAGCTTGATAATATTACTCCACTACATAAACCCCCCTTTTCCCATCCTAAGATCAAAACAGCACCGTTCAGAGCTGTCCTCCATATGTCAATATTTCACAGGAAAACACAAACGACACACATCACAATGCCCCCGCAGAGTTTCTGAACTAGATTATATTTACAGTTGAGTCAACACAGCAAGTGTAATCTATAAGTCACGAGCCGTGAGGCCCAAGGGAGCGTAAGGTCATTAAAGAGACGGCTTTGCCTCCAACCAAAAGCCCAAACATCAAATCCATTCTGCTCACTCCGGGAGGCGTTAATGGCTCTTTAGGCAGACTGGTGAGCCACTGGAGAGCTGCTAAAAGATGGCCAGGAACACCACCAGCCTGTGGTTTGGGATATTAAACTCATGACCTGGGGGCGTTTCATCTCCAAGGTTCCACTCAGAGACCCAGAGGAAATGTTGCTGCGTGCTGAAAACAGGTTTCTTTGAATAATCACGTTTTTTGCAAGTCAAAAAAAATACATTTATTTTTATGGCTGCAATGGAGTTCAGGTAGGTGCTGAGTCTGACTCACTCAGCAGGATCATGAGGTGCAACAAGAGGCAAATACCAGCTCAGATGTGGGGTCAAGTCCCGCCTGGTGCAGCAGCACTGCCCCCTGGTGCCGTGAAGGGAACAAAACTGAATTTTTCTGCTCATGGCAATAATTTCCACTTTATGTAACCGATATTCAGAATGTGTTTTGGGGGAAACGGTTGGATTTATCAGTAATTTAACACAAAAATCAGCCGTAAGTCATCAAACAAAGATGGTTGATGTGTTAAAGTCAGCATTCACAAATCCACCAATGAGATGCTGCAGATCTGGATCAGAGGTCGTGGAGCTTTTAGCTCAGAAACGTCTGATTTCAGGACGGACTGAAGCTGTGTCTGGGTCTAGTAGCTCAGGTTGGAAGGCTGCAGGTTAGTGTGAAGAAGGTTCAGGGTTTCAGAGATTTGTTGCAACTTTTTCATATTTTTGAATCACTTTCTTGAGCCAGTGTGTGCTAAAATGACCCTTTACAGGGTTAAAGAAAAGTCACCCAGCCTCTACCGCCTACTGTGGCCTGAATATCCCACTTTCAACTTCCAAGTCCCGGTCTGGCACTTAGAAGTTGGAGCTGACATACCTGGTGCTGCAGTCTGCTTCCAGCAGGTTTTCTGCATGTTTTGGATCGTGAACAAAGCTAATTTAAGTTAGTGATGAACCACCCCTGTAGACACTAATTTAGGATCGGAGATGCTTCAGCTGTAAGATTAAGGCGTTAAAAAGACAAACACACAGCGAGGAGATACGTTTTGCTTCCGGTTCTTCAATTGGACACTAGGGGGTGCCCAAAGCAAGCCAAGACTGCCTAGTATCCCTTTAAACCCAACAGAGCAAATTCATTTCAGACTTTTTGTGAAACATTTAGAAGATGAAAAGCTCTAAACCAGGGGTAAACAACTCCCTTAGGGCTGGTATCCAGCATGTTTTAGTTGTTTCCCTGCTCCAACACACCTGATTTTAATCCGCATGTGACTAACAGGCTTCTGCAGACTTTGGTGAGCTACTGATCAGGTGAATCAAGTGTGTTTGAGCAGGGAAACAACTAAAACATGCTGGATACCAGCCCTCTGGGAAGGGAGGTGTCTACCCTGGCTCTAAACCACTGGTGCTGTCTGCTTGTGTAGCTCTGGAGGATGTGGGTTCAAATCCCACAACTGATCAACTTTTTAAGTACAAAAGAGAAAACGTTCCAACAGACCACCCCCAAGTGTGACGGGTGCTGGTGGAATAGTGAGATAGTTCATAAGTCACCAGTGTGACAGTAACTGGTTCAGATCCTGCTTGTGACTGGTGCCTGTTATGCTGACTGGAATGGTGCCAAGCTGGAAATTTGCTGATGTAACATTTATACAACAAGCAGTAGGACTTCATCAAAGAAAGACTTCTGTTCTCTTCCTCATCTTCCTCTTCCTCAGTCCTTTTGTTTTTGCACTTTTGACACTGAATCCTCCCAAAGTTTGCTGTGATTTGGTTCTTGGCTAGGACTTGGTCATTCAGCGGAAAAATCTGGGGAGTGTTATTTTTTAGGTTGCATTTTTGTGTTCTGTTTAAACTAAAATGTCTTTTGTAAGTTTTAGAAGTTAAACATGAGGTCAGCAACAGCTGAGGTGCGCTACAGCTGGATGTCAGCTGCAAGACCTTCGGAAAACCATTACCTCAGTGTTAGATAACATCCTCCAGCCCCCCCACCCCGTTAGCCGATTAACCACTTACAGATTAATTAGCACAATTACCTCTGTGTGTGCCAGTTTGTGTCTTATCAACCTTTGTCAGACCTTAGACTGTAAATTAATTAACACCCGCTCTCGTCATTTCTTAATCACTTTAGTTCCTGCAGGAATTTAAAGGAAAGCCTGCATCAGCACCTCACGCTGCTCCTGACTTTACTGCACTCTCATTGGTTCAACATGCCGCTCTCACACTGATGATGCTGTGATGTAAGACAGTGCTTCTCAGACTTCCTGTACCCTCGACTCAGAGATAAATATTTTATTCTGTTACTCCTAGTCTCAAACTTTGATCTCAGCACACGTTTTATGGATCATAGCAAACACACCAAAGCCACAATTTAAACGTTTTATTATCTTTGTCATCTTCGGGTTGAACTAGTTGGAGACCGGCTGGGATCAGACTGGTGTCGGATCAGGGTCAGGGGTGGTTACTGAAAGCAAAAACAGCTGAATCAGGCGGTGACAGAAATTCAAGAACTTTGAAATATGGTCGTTTGAATTCTTTGTAACTCATCTCACATGTTATACAGACTGGATGTGGAGCTGTAGCATAAAAAAGCACAAAAAAATAATATAATCACATGGATTCAATAAAATCTGCAGTTTCTCCTGTCTCACTTAACAAACTGAATCTCTTCACCTGAAGTCCTAAACAAAAATTCCAGGGAGGATTGTTGGCACATCAGAGAAAAACAAATAAAACAACTCAAAGATGTGGTGCAGAAATAAATAAAGGATATCCAAAACGTATCCCTAATGAAACACTAATGACACATTTTATGGATACAAGGGATTATGTCCTTTGGCTCCTTCTGCAGAACCGCCCACACAGGAACTCAGAATATCCTTTAATCCTTCACAATAAAAGCCTGAAAACATCTTAAACTTGTGAAAATAGTTTCATATTTCGGGGGTCTGATAAAACTCATGGTGGCAGAGGTGGGATGTCTCCCTTTGTGTGTTAGCAGATTGTATTTATGAGTTCAGAACGTTGATCAAACACATGAAGACACCAGCCCTGGGTGTCAGAACCCTGTCCTAAAGAGCAGCTCGACCTGAATCACACCACCAGACCCCTAACAAGTCTGCTGTTTGATTCAGTTATTCTCACCATCATAAATCAGATAAATTAACCTGAGTAAATATCAAATCTTAGCATCATAACTATTTTAGTGTCATTTTATGTTCATTTTTAATAACTTTTTTTAACTGTTTTTAGGAGAACTTGTTTAAAATTTTGGTTTAATTTCCATTCAGTGGCCAAACCCCTCTAACCTCCAGCAGCAACACATTTGTTCTTTTTTGCATTTTTGTATTAATTGGAGTCATTGAGGCCCATAATATGATGTGAATTATTAAATCATTTTAATTTGCGGGGTATAATAACGGAAGATTTAACTTGCAGCTAGTCAGAGGCAGTAAAACTGATGCCAAAAACACGTACAGAAAGTTTGCCAAAAGGAACCAAATGTTGTAAATCTTTGTCTTTTGCACTATTTCTTCTTTTTGGGTGTCATGGTGGAACTCTTCATCCCACCTGCTGTTTGTTGCAGCAGAAGAAACGGACGTCGTTGAGGGTGGAGTCGTCCAGACCCCACTGGTAATCTTCCATCTTGGTCTCAATGCCACAGATTCCTCCGTCGCGGCATTCCTCACTCCAGTAGCCGTACTCGCCCCAGTCCAGGCCAGCTCCCTCCAGCGTCGGGTTGCTGCTGCAGCGGAACTTGATGTTGTTGGCGGCCGTGTCGTCTCCAAACAGACCTTTATGGGGCTCCACGCGCATCTGGAAGGAAGTAAGCGTGCCGGTGGGGCAGTACTGGGGATGAGACCACTCTCCAAAGCTGGACAGAAGAAAAGAAAATTGGTGGAAACTCTACAGAGAAATAAGGAACAATCAATGCCCACTTGTAGCCTTAAGGCCTCCAGATGTAGCATCTGGATAAGTACCTTCACCAGAAACCAGCTTTATTCCATCTTCTATGTGTCTACTGCCCCCTGGTGGAATGTCTGTATTTATTTTGTTTATTTATTTGTTTAAATGGTAAATGGTAAATGGCCTGTATTAGATATAGCACCTTCTAGAGTTCTTGAAACCCCCCAAGGCGCTTTAAAGCACAATCAGTCATTCACCCATTCACACACACATTCACACACTGGTGGGGATGAGCTACGATGTAGCTACAGCTGCCCTGGGGCACATTGACAGAGGCGAGGCTGCCGAGCACTGGTGCCACCGGTCCCTCCGACCACCACCAGCAGGCAACGTGGGTTAAGTGTCTTGCCCAAGGACACAACGACAGCGACAGACTGAGCGGGGCTCGAACCTGCAACCTTCCGATTAGGTTTAGATTAAAACCTGCTGTGGACTTTAGGGAGATTGGAGCGTTTACAAGACGGCTGCAACGCACTATGTTCAATTTGCTTAGACTAGCCGTTGACTTATCAATCCTTGCCAGATGTAAACTTGTAAGGCAAGCCGACTTCAAATTGATGAATAATAAAATACTTTTAGAAACTAACCAATCACATCTAATTGTTTTAAATGATAGACTTCATCCTAACAAAGATGGATTATTTAACTAATGAAGGTCTAGAAGAGCTGTTTTGACCCCGTGTTCAGGACTTTAGTTTTAATTCTCTGGAGAAAGTTTTCTTCTCCCATTCACGGGTTTGATGCAAAAAATGTTTGTGTTCAACTTGTATTTTGTTGCCACTTACATATTTGTTCTTGTCGTATGTAAATAGCTGTTCTCAGAGGTGAAACTCATCATATTTACATTATGTTTAGTTAGTTGGTAAGTTTTGTTTAGATCTATAGGTTTTACTTGAATAAAGAATGAAAGCTGCGTACTATCCAGTGTGGGATTCGATGGAGTACAGGAAGTTTCGGCTCCCGTCTTTGGCGCAGATGAGGCGGATCCCGTTCAAGGCGGTGTCGTCCCCCCCGTACTGGTTAGACTCCACCTTAGGAAACAGAAGAGGCACAAACAGCTTGATGTATTGTCTCTGGTGAAGAAGGAGAGAGATTTGAGAGTTTTAATCTGTGCAAAGGTTAGCGTGGCTGCGTGATGCTGAAAATGTGTTCTTTTTTCTGAAATATTTACTGAAAAAGAGACAAAAAACTGATCTGCTTGCTACAGAGAGTTTATCCCGGGTCATCATTCGGCCTGTTTTGGAGGTTTCTCAGCTTCAACACACCTGATTTTAATCAGTAGATGATTATCAAGGCTGAACAGGTGATTCAGCAATTAAACCAGGTGTATTAGAGCAGGAAAACAACACAAATGTGCTGGATAGGAGTCCTCCAAGGACCAGGGTTGGACACCCCTGCCTTATGGTATTAGTTTGTACTTTTAATGGTCAATCACACATGTCTTTGTTATTCTATCCAGGCTGCTGTGGCCCTTTGCAAAGTTTTCAGATGAAGTTTCAGCCTGAAACTCGTGTATTAACAAAAATTCTATATGATCCTTTCAGGAAAAAAAGTCACTCTTCAGCAGCCTCAATTAACAAAAAAAAAAACACTTTACCAAAACATTCAATTCCTCTTTTTAAAGTCCCCAGCACCCCATTTAGCATAAGAAAAATGCTTTATGACTAGTTTGAGTAAAATTCAAAGAAGCTGTTGCTTCTCCTTGTATGTTTTAAACAAAAACATGAGTGATTTCCTGATTTATTCTGTTACCCTGACACTGAATCCAACAGCAAAGAAGTTTTCAGGACACATCTCAGGCCAGGTCCAGTTCCCAAACTGCTCTCCGTTGCTCACAGTCAGCACAGATCTGTACTGCCTGCTGTTGAATGCCGTGCCGGCTCGCTGCAGGAAGACCTTCTCCTCACAAAACCCAGCGGACACCAAAGCCAGCACGGTCGCCACAGCGAACAGACTTGCCATGTTGACAGCAGAGAGTCTGTGTTTCACTCTGAAATGCCAAATAACAAGCACCAGAGGTTCTGGCTCAGAGCTCTTATAGCCCCCCCGCTGGTTCTGGTATCAGTGTGAAACATTTACAGAGCCACATTATGGAGCGACGTGGGAATAAACAGCTGGAAGTGGAAAAAGAAAAGACACAGGGTCTCTGCTTTTCATCCTAGGGTGATCTTGTATGGCTCTGCAGCAGGTCTGATGGCGAAAGAAGGAAGGCCTGTTTAACACACCGACCATGCTCCAGCTGCTGCAGAACATGTACAGCTGTTCTAGCATTGCACTGATGACACAAAGGTCAGCAAACAGGATCCTTTTAAACACGTTCAAATAACGAATCTGAGTAAAAAATACACATTCAATAGATCATGATAAAGCTCTAGTGTCAGGTACGTTTGGTTCTTCTCTGGACTCCTGCACAAATTCTGCAACGATTCAAAGCATTTAGTTGAATTTCATTTTCATTTGTTTCTGGTCTAAAATCACCAACAGGCTGCAGAAATTCATCCTTGAAGGTTGAGACTGTTTTCTTTATGACTGCTTTAAAAAACTTGATTTCACAGTCAGTCTAGTTCAGAATGTGCAAAGAATTTCAATTTAAAACATGTTAATGTCAGAAGTTTTACTCTTATTTGTGATTAAGTGATGCAGGTTTGTATCTCTGTGTGAGGAATTTCCATGTTCTGATGCAGACGAGTGATCAGAAGATGATCTTAAAGATTTATTAATAAATGAACATCTGCTGAACGTAAAATAACTCTTAGATCATTCTTTAGGGAAGACTTAGAAACCAGAGACTCTCTTGTGTCCCAGGTATAGACGTGAAGAAAATCTAACTCGTTTGGGAAGAACAGGAGCTGTTCCATGCCAGCATGTCTCCTTCCCACGAAGCTGTTTGTTTCACCTGTTGGTCACATGCTGAGAGCCACCATGTATTTCTTTGTAAAACATTATTTGATATAAAGCAAACCTCTGAGATGACGTGTCAGGATTACATTCAGGGAAAATCAATTAAGACATCTAAAAAAAATAAATTTTTAATCTACTGGAAGAAATCTTTTAAACGCTTTCCAGGAATTCCGCAGCAGTTTCAGGAAATACTGATGCTGGGCCGAAAATGACCTGCAGGTATTAACTGTCCTGCAGCGCCACCTGCTGGTTAAATGAGTCGGGCAAGTATGCATTACAGTTTTTTTCGATTGCTAAAACTCAAAAAGCAAAAATGAGGCACAATTTTCACAACCTCTACTTCTGTTCCCAATCGCTTGACTCAGTTTATCACTACTTAAGATTTCCTTATCATATTAGAACTCTGATTTTCCTCCTTTACACTCTGATGTCAGTTTCACATCACCTTGCTGTCAAAACACAACACACAATTTGCAGGTTTACACACACTTCTCACTTGAATTCCCACTGAGGAGTTTTTCTCAGCCTGGAGGTGGAAGGTGTACGAAAGGAATCCACAGAGCCAGGTCCCACTGCTTCAAGCCATGGAGGAGGCTTGTAGAGATGTGGTCTTTGAGGCCTGTCAGGGCTTCATGAGGCACTCGAGGCGGTACTTCCAGCGCTGTTTGGACCAGGAGGACATCGCCTGTGATGTTGATGAGGCCCTCTGGCCAGACAGAGACCGGCGGCATTATGCCCCATGATTATGCTGGGGGGGGTAACTGTAAAAATGTTTAGTCTCACCCCGGGTTTCCACGGGAGCCGTCAGCAGCACGTTACTGCAGCAGCACGTCTTGCTCGCGTAAGCTGCTGCTTGGCCCTTCCCACGAGACGCGAAGCAGCAGGGGAGCAGCTGTCACCGACCGAGCACGAAGTCACACGAGTGACTTCGTCAGTAAACACAGCAACAAGCAGGAGAAAATTACAACATGGTTTGTGTTTTATGTTCTGTCCGTTTTATAATCGCCAATACGGACCTGAAAAACAAAGGAGACCGCTAGCTAGGTGATAACTTCTCACGGGGACGCACAGTTAGTAACCTTTTTAAAAAGTAAAGCAACCAGAAAGCAGTACGTTCTTTATTCTGAAAATCTCGGTAGCTTCTCTCCATTTCCGCGTCCGATTTCCTGTCTTTCCTTCCCCAAACATGTCTAAATTGACCTGTTTCAGAGGCGTCGCGCGTAGGAAATAGAACCGGCGCGTAAAGGCCGCGACATGCTGCTCCAGAGACGCGGCCAACTCGCGCTGCTGACGGCTGCTGACGGCTCCTGTGGAAAAGGTTCTGTTGACCACAGCGGTTCCTATCAGCAGCTATGACGTGCTGCTGCAGTAACGTGCTGCTGACGGCTTCTATGGAAAGCCGGGGTCAAAATTTGTGTGACGTCTGATGTTTGTCTCAGAGAAAAGTGGGCACTGTCATACATTCAGTGTGTAATTCATTGTGTTCCCTTTCGACAATTGTGTTTTCAGTTTTGCTCTTCAGTGTTCTTTCCATGCTTGGTAGTGTTCACAAAGGCTACTTGTGTTTAAGCAATGAATGGTGTGTGTGTGTCATGTGAAAATGTGGCTGTGTTTACCAAATGAAAACACGTGTTCCATTTTGGGAACATGTTACAATGTGTGATGGCAGTGTTTTGTGTGTGCAGTTTTGAAAGAAATGTACAGTTTTGAAAAACGCGTTTTAGCAATCGAAAAAAAAACTGTAATGTTCAAATGTGCAACTGCTTGCACCAGAGACAGGTATTACACAAAATGGCTCGTGAACCAATGAACTAAACTATTAGGAAATTACAAGCAAACACACACCTGGAGGCATTTTGATTCAAGATGGCCGCAACAGCTAGGTGGCATTAGCAAAAATGTGCTGTAAGTGCACCAAGAGGCTGCAGGATACATATATTCCTTCAGGGAATTACAGGTTTAACTATTTATAGCATAGTGATTTTTGTATTAATATTTAATATTTCAGGGTTTAAAGCAGGCATTTCCAAAATGAGGGCCGAGGGCCATTTGTGGCCCTAAAAGTAATTTAACGCGGCCCCCCAAAGCCATTTCAGACATGGTTGCTGATGTAGATCGACACTTTTTAAGATTTTATGTTAAGAGTTTGAGCAGTTAAAATAAAGGAGGTCACCAATAAGTAGTGTTTTTTTTTTTTTTTTTTTGAAAAGAGAAAAATGTGACATTTTGGTGCCCAAGAAGGATTTTTACCTTGACTCAAAAGTTTTAAGTCCCATTGTCATCATCACATACTGAAATTCATCTCTGCATTTGATTCATCCCATGGGGAGCGTTGGGCTGCAGCTGTGCTCAGGAACTATTTGATGGTTTAACCCCCCAAACCAACCCCTTAAAGCTGAGTGTCAAGCAGGGAGACATTGGATCCCATTTGTATGACCATACTGGTTTTGAACCCCCATCTCCCAGTCCCAGGGCAGACACTTTACCACTACGCCACTGGGCTGGTTATTTTAGGGCTTACCTTATCATACCAGTTTATTTATAAAGCACATTTAAAAATAACATGGCAGCTAACTAAAGTGCTGCACAGGACAGCGAAAGACTCGACAACAACAAAGACAGCATAGGAGTCAAATATAAAGCTAAAAACATCTAACACACATGAAAGCAAGGCATAAAATCACAATGAAGTTAACTAACCATAAAACAAGTAAAAGCACTAAGATAAAATATAAAAGAGAAACAAGTAAAAACTAACTGAGCAACGTTAGTGAGAAAAGAAGAATGTCACAAGCTGCTGTTAATAGAGAAGTGTCACACTGAAGTATGAAGACAGTCATGTGGGAAAAGCCAGACTAAAGTAGTCTTAAAAAGTATGGACAACCTTGTTTAAAGGTGCTGAATACTCATTTAATTGATTGATTTGCAGTGGTCTCTAGAAATGAATACCTCGTAAATCGTACTTTGGGGAAACAAAGCTCTGGTGCACCATTTTCAGGAAGTAGAAATGAGCCACATCAGAGCTGAGCTTCAAGCCCAATCACAATACTCGCACTTGCACCCTTCAATTGTGCCATCCCAGCCAGGGGTGTGAGTGCGTAGGACAGGGCTATTCAATTCTGGACCTCGAGGGCCAGTATCAAGCACATTTTAGTGGTTTCTGTGGTTCAACACAATTGATTTAGTGGTTGAATCACCTGTGCAACTGCTCATCAGGCTCTGCAGAAGCCTGGTTATCACCCACTAATTGAAATTAGGTGTGTTGAAGCAGGGTTAAAACCAAAACGTGCTAGATACCAGCCCTCAAGGCCTGGAATAGAATAGTCCTGGCGTAAGGTGTCCCGATTCTCGAGTGCGGAAGTATACCACACCCTTTTTGCACCCTTGATTCACACTTCGCCCAGAGGCGAAGGGTATTGCCTACGATCCCTTGCTGGGGGAGTAACTTTTCCAAAAATATGTATTTTCAAATGAATTTTGTTCATTTTAGAACAAAAGATGCTTTGAATGTTTTAGGCAAAGCAGCAATGAATGTAAATTGATGTCACATAATTGTTTGTTTTTTTAAGTTGTTAATAAAGATTTGTACAAAAAAAAGTAACACAGCAACCAGCATCCTGTCAGTGTGTCAGTGACACAATGCTCTCCATCCCAATTCAGCAATTATTTGCACACGCCTGTACGACACACTCAAAGCCTTCCTGCAAGTGCACTTTACAGAAGACTGTAGGGCGCAGTGCAAGAATTGGGATTGGACCTCAGATGGCAGGTTTTGGAGTCTAATTTCCTGATATTTGGTAGCCTGGCAAGCCAGACTAAATAAATGTATTATTTAGTCTGGCCATGCTCCACTGACGGCTCTCGGTTGTGGGGCGGGTTCTACCGTTGTCTTTCAAATGATCTCCGTATGCTACTGGACAATGAATGTGACATACTCTTGTTTCACTCTGTTGCATCATCCCACCCACCAGGCATATAGAGTGCCCTGATTGGCCCACAAAGCGGATAAAGCTCTGTGATTTGTTCACTAAGCAGATAGAGCACTATGATTGGCCCACCATTATGGACCAATCACAGCTCTTTATGTGTTTGGAAACCCCTCTAGAGAGCTGTGATTGGCTAGCCAGAGTCCTGGTAGGAGCTGCTGAGGTTCCAATGGAGCATGCCTAGACCAAACTTTGCAAAGCAAGAATTTGGTCTAGTTCACTAGGCTAGATATTTGGGGCAACGCAAAGACAACTACCACTGACTCCAATTGCTTTGCAACGTTGATGTTTTATCTCCACAAACAACACAAGCCTTAAGGAGTTCTGCAGAGTTGCCAACGTTGACGGTAGCTTCTACTAGTTGAGAACTTCTCTGCTGTTTCCCGGACGCCAAACCAACAACAGCCTTCGCCGTCACGAGTCAAGATGGGCGAGTACATGAATGTTGGGTGACAGTGACGTTGATCTGTCAAGCTTAAGAGTTTCACTGTCTACTTTCTATCAGAAGCTAATGCAGAAGATAGGTGTAGGAGACTATTTTCATGTTCATCTGCATGAAAAACTCATGTAAAACATGATCAGCTCCAAAATTAGCTGAACAAGTTGCTGCTCTAAAGCTCGGAGCAGAATCAAGTTCTTGGTTAAAACTGTTTTTACTCAAAACTTCAATAGCAAACGGGGAGAAGAAACATAGGTTCTCATTTGAGGAAGAGAATTAGTGAGGCGGGACTGGATGAAGACCCACACACTCCTACACACTCTCCATAATGATGCTTTTCAGATTTCCTTCTAATGCAAGTCTAGTTTTTCTAACACTTAACAGATTAAGTTTTTGCAATGAACTGACGTTTAAAGCTGTTACCAGATTTCTTTATGGAGCACGTAAATGGGAGCATGTCACTCCCCTCAGGTTTTACTGTTTAGCTGCCACCTGCTGGGCTAAAATGAACACCACACGTTTAATCCTCTCAGGCTCAAAATAAGTTTTGATAAAAGGACGAACAACTAAGTCCTTCAGGGGTACTTCGAGTTAAAAAATGCTCAAGAAATACGTATGTGGAGTAACCAGGTAGGTAGGTTGCAACGTTGCAACTCTGCAACGCCTGCCTCCAGAGGGCTAAACTACCTGCAAAAATGGATTCCGATCACTAGTGAAGTTCAACACAATAGTTTTATTATAAACTAGAAATGTCAAACAGACTCAAACACACACAACAAACCTCACAAACTTTCTACAGGAGAGAGAAACGGTCAGATGGAAGAAAAGGTGAGCAGTTTAAATGGAAGCTTTGATAAAATAAAAAAACTGGAATGATGTGGAAATGGATAGAAATGATAACCAAGAAGAGACTGAACAGGTTAAAGAGAATACCATGTGAAACGGCAAATACAGCAAGTTTTATTTTACAAGCATTCCTTTTCGTCAACATTCAACTGCAACTTTTTACAACTCTGACGTCTCTCAGGGGTGGGGGGCTTTTTGTGTATTTGGCCTTTATTTGTCTGTTCTTTTATAATCAAATAAATAAAAATTTTAAATTAAATAATATATTAAGGTTTCCAAGTGCTTCAGATGTGCTTAGCAAATTAAAAGCATAAATATTTAGGAGCTAGATGTTGAAAAGAGAAACCTGAACTTGAACATGAAGGAACCTGCACCCAGCTCAGAAACTCACCTGAACTTTTGGTGCCTTTAATAAAGAACAGCATCAAAAACATTTATAATGTTTAAAAATCCTGTTACTAAGGAGCAAATTTGGTTCGAAACGAAACGGGAAACCAGTAAATCAATTAAATCCGAAGAGGTTGTAATCACTGTATGTTAAACTTACCTTACACCATAATATAAATCCACCATGAGCTACTGTACATGATTTAAGAACAGACTAGAGCAGAAATGTCACGGTCGTGCACAAACAAATGAGTCGTGTCAACAGAAGCTAGCACAGAGTCGGTATGGATCACATCTTAGATCCATTATCAGTCTTTTTTAATTATTATTTGAGGTTTTAACCACGTTTGAGATGACCGAACGACTCGAAGGGTTTATCCTACGTTTTAGCTCAGCTAGAGGTCCGACTGTAGAAAAGCGAAGGCTTGCTGTTCAGATTGTGGTGAAATCTGAGGAGATGTGGGTGAATAAACTGATCAGTGTGACTCTTCATTATGAGGGTCAGCCAACAGTAAGGCCCGTCTTCTCGTCACTCCTCCCTCTTCAGGGATCACAATAAAATCTTCTTTATAAAAGAAACATACATTTCTACAGATATTTACAAAGCAAAAGAAAGGAGAAACCAAGGCATTGTTTGTGTTTGGGTTCCAGATCTATTAGAACAAACTCCACCCGATCGGTTTAGACGTGGAGTCCGCTTTCTGTCTCAGGGTGTCGCGTGTCCTAGGCCAGCCCAGGTCCCTGAGTTAGCGAGGCTTCGTCTCGTCATCTCAGCTTGAGTCTGAATCACTGCTGTCTGACGAAGAGGATGAGGATGAAGAGGATGAAGAGTCAGAGCTGGAGCTGCTGCCGCTGAGGCGTGACGGCTGGGCGCGAGTCTCCACAGCGCTGGGCTTTTCCACTGTGACGGGAGGAGATCACAAAGGTTAGAGCGAGTTTTATTTCTGCTCCTGGGCGGAGCTTAACGGTCCAAATACTCCGCTTTTGTGTAAATCTGAACGTTTTCTGGATGATGTACAACATAATAATAACCCTGAGTCACTGACTACATTAGTTTTCCCAGGTAGATTAAAGGCTCGTCGTCTACTGCCTTTCATGTCAGAGTTTTAAACTAAGATTTTATTATATTACAGAAGAAGAGTTCCAACAGTCGCACCAAATCCAGTGGGACACGTTTAAACTGTAAATATATGCATCATGAAAGACTCCCAGCTACTATGACTTCATCTGTAACACTGAGTTAAATCATTTTCTGTTTGCTAATGTGGATTAGCCGCGGCGGCCATATTGAATAGGGCTGTCTTCACAAGTGAATCGGTTATAGATTCAGGCCCTGTCCACACGTAGCCGGGGATCTGCCAAAACGTAGATATTTTCTACGTTTTGGCCTGTCATCCACACGAAAACGGATCTTTTTAAAAACTCCGGCCAAAGTGAAGATATGCGTTTTCTCCGTTTTGGGTGTCTGCGTGTGGACAGACAAAACCGGAGTTTTAAGGTCCGCAACGTCACTTTCCGCGACAAAAACATGCTGACATCACGTGTGCGACCTGTGTTTACACTAGCCGACAGCATGGATGCCCTCAGAGCTGCGCTCGCTTTATCAATTGTCCAAGCGCTTTTTGCTTGTTTGTTTTTGCAAGTGGAATTGCTGCTCCTTGCGGAAGACCACAGACGAAGGACGAGGTTAAGAACGGGGGAAGTACTGCCGCCTACAGGTCTGGCATGTCCTTAACAACGTATTTATCCGGGTACGTGTGGACAGAGTTTTTTTTTAAACGAGGTGGTGTGGATGGAAGTTTTTGGAGGGGCGGATATTCGTTTTTAAAAAACGGCTACGTGTGGATTAGGCTCACATCAGGGGTGATGTTCTGAAATCCATCCAGTGTTTAATGAGATTTAAATGTTCTCCACCATCAGAAACATGAGCATGAAGACAGAACTGATGGAGCTGAGATTTGAGTTTGTTTTTGTAATCCATGAAAAAAGCAGGTGTCAGCTCACCTTTAGGTTTTGTGGGTTTCTTGACCGAGTTGAGCTGACCACTAACATCCTGCAGCCTCCTCTCCAGCGCCCTCTGCTTCTCCAGGGTCAGCTCCTCCTTAGACAGAACCAAGCTGCCTTTCTTCCCTACTGCAGATGAAAACATGACTTGTGTGAATGACTACGGGTTAGCTTTGGGAGAGGAAGGTGTGGACTTGGAGTGAAAAAACAACAAAAAGTTTTAAGAGACCAGATTATGAAAAATTCACTTTTGGGAGCCTTTTATCGCGTGACATTGTCATTTACTCATTCATGCATTTTCCTGCCTCAGCTGTAAGTTTTCAGACTCTGAAGAAAGACCTGCAGACACACGGATGGGAACTGCATCATCAGGTCTTTCTACTCCTCATGAAGTTAGTCTCAAATGTGAAGCCTGCCTCCTCTAGAAGTAAGCCACTATCGCCCACTTTCTCTGAGTTGCGAGTGTAGAGCGGTCAGTGAACAGATCTGATAACCAACAACTTTGAACCGTCCCTTTGGCTAGACGCATCAGAAAAGTTGATCAGCCGTTCGCTGTAGGAGCCCCAAAGCTCTGGAATAATCTTCCTACTTGGGTAAAAGACTCCCCTTCCAGTGATTTTTAAACACGCCTATTTTCTTTAGCTTTTGAGTGCTCATAGGCGGTTTAGTGATTTATTATTGAGTCATTGTTTTTCTTTTGTCTAGGGCGAGACATTTATGAATCTATGTTGATCTAGTGGTATGAGGGTTTGCCCTGGGACTGGGAGATCATGGGTTCAAATCCACAGTCAGGGCAAAGACAAAGGGGTTGGACTGGGAGGTTAAACCACCAAATAGTTCCTGAGCGCAGCCACTACTGCAGCTCACCGCTCCCCACGGGGATGGGTCGAATGTGGACATGTAGTTTCACCAGTGTGTGATGACTAACGGGATCTCTGATTGTTTTTAAATGGGCTACACAAATCAAGCTGGTCGATTGAAAAGCGGTTGAATTCATGCTATAGTTGAGATTGTTTTAGTCTGACCGTCACTCCACAGATGACTGCTTTAAAAACCTCCACCGGTGCCAGAACGGATATTCTGACAAATGACTTCTGTGTTGGGGACAAAACACTTCCATAAAAACCAAGAGTCCTGTCCAAAAAGGCCAGCACAGAACGTGCGTTAGGCGGCTAAACTTCTGGGATTTGTTTGGAGGGTTGGTGGATACATCCCCTGCCTTGCATGCTGTTTTATGACCTTATAGTCTCAGCAGTCATTTATTTTCTTCTGTTTCAGCCACACTTGCCAGCATTACACTTCCAACCTTTTATTGGTAAACTGTAAAAAAAAAAAAAAGATTTGTCTTTGTATGCGTTTATTTAGCCAACTAAAGCCCATGTGAGGTGAGCAGAGTAGATCATAGCGACGTCTGTGTCCCGTCCAGAGCTCTGCAACTAAAATGCTGCTTGGAAATGACCAAAGCAGGAAATAATCAATAAAAGTAAAACATAAAAAAAATGAAATCTGCTATAACTGGATAAATAAATTACCGCCGACACTGGAAGTCGAACCGACGTCAGGACGTGGCAACACGAGACGAAAGGCAGATGCGTTAAGCACTAGACCAGACCCAGTACAATGGTTGAACTGCCACAGACGCAGCTGTTGTACACGTTTCGTTAGAGCGTGCGTGCGTGGAGCACCGACGCTGGTTCCAAGGATGCTTTTTTTCCTCCTTAGTTGCTTCGTGGTGGCCCATGATGCTTTTTGGGTTACGTAATGTGAGGCTGACTGAAACATTTCTGGGTATAAATTCAGGCTCACAAAAATACCTCATATTTAAGTTAAAATTACATCTCAATAGTGCCAACGGTAAGATTTTGTCATATTTTGTGCCTCCCTTCGTCTGAAAGGTTTAAATAGCATCATCTGGCTCTTTAATGAGTGGGAGTTGAAACAGGAGACCTTTTAGATTCGTGTGAGGAGTGTTTCCTTTACCTTGCTCACCGTAGGGCTTACGGGGCTTCTTCCTCAGACACGTCATGACGTAGCGCTCCAGCTCCTTCAGCGTGGACGGCTTCAGCATTTCAAAATCAATCTCGATCTCCTCGGGATTGGTGTCTCTCAGCGATGGCTCCCTGGACTGGATGATGTGGACCACACGTCCAAGTTTCTCTCCTGGCAGCTTGTTGATGTCGAGGCTGAGCTGGCGCTTCTCGTCGTAGGACATGGGTACGATCTCCTCCTCCTCCTCGGAGTCGTAGTGAGGAAGCATGGAAGTAGGCTCCACCGGAGGGTAGAACGGCTTCTTCGCCATCCTGAAAACAGCAGATAGAATGCTTTCATCGTGATACAAGTTCCTGTTCTGACACAGTAAAAATGACTGTGGCATTGTGGGAAATCTGTTGTCTTACTCACTTGCTGTTCTTGTTGCTCTTTTTCATCTGGCCCTTCTTGGCCTGTGAGCCGCCCGCTTTGGCAGATTTGCTTTTCAGCATCTTTCCAGGCATTTTCCACTCCTCAGAGCCAGCTCTGCTTCTGCCGCCCCGACTTCGCTTGTCGACCTTCTTCTTTTTCTTCTTCTCCTTCTTGTCTTTTTTCTCTTTCTTCTTCTTGGGCTTGACGATGGGGCCTTGGGAGAGGGCAGCCAGCTGCTCGTGCACGGCCCGCAGCTGTGAGACATAACACCATACCAACTTTATTTGTATAGAACTTAAAACACCCGCAGGACCAAAGTGCTGTAGACAAATGACGACAACAGAATCGACAATAAAACCATAAACCCTAGAATAAAGAGAACAGCCAGAGAGGTAAGACGGTAAATTAAGCAGACTAAAATAAATATTAGGGATATGTATTGGTGGAATTATAGTGATACGAATCACGATACAGAGGAAACGATAGGATACGATGTATAACCATAATAGAGGGATTTACATTTCAATGGTGGAATCAAAACCCACTGCTGCCAACTAGTGGTCAGTGTTTGAATTGCACCAAAAGAAAAAATATATACACAAATGTTTGCATGTAAATTCGTCCAAATATTAGATACACGACTTTTGATTATCGATTTAATATTGCAGAAAGAAATATCACGATATATTGTGATATCGATATTTTTGATACACGGCTTTTGAATATCGATATATCGCTAGGAACAAAATCACGATATATTGCTGTGTCGATATTTTCTTACATCTCTAATAAATATGTATTAATGTAAATATATATGAGGTTAAAACAAAACAAAATGCAAAGTAAATAACAATAAAAATGATTCAAAACTAGTTAAAAGTCATCAACTCAGATGGTGTCAAAGGCCAGGGGGAAGATGTGGGTTATAAGCAGTGATTTAAAATCGGAGTGTGTCGGATCATTTCTCTTACGTAGGCTCCAGTAAAACCTCTGTTCTGATCATTCAAACATGCCAAAAAAATTGGTTATGAGTTATGACCCAATTTCTCAAGTACTTTCAAAAGAAATGGCAATTTTCGAAATTGGCCTATAGTTGTTCAAAACAGAGGGATCAACAGTGGGCTTCTTGATCAAAGACAGCTGCACATTTGAGGGTTTCAAGGACCACACCAGAAGACAGCAGAACAAGAACAGAGTACCCTATCCTGGGGACAACCTCTTTAAATAACCGTGGAGGAACTGCATCATTTTGGAGAACCTGTTGGCTTTAAATGATCAACCATATAAAATATATAAACATCTCAAGTATTTTGGTTGTTTTGCGTAGAGATGGAAGGAAACCCACCTGTGTGCACACCTGGTCCTGTAACTCCGCCAGGCGGTGGGCTCGTTCTTCTTCACTGTCTGAGCTGGGACTGCTCTCGCTCTCTTCACTCTCGCTGCTGGGCTCGCTCTCAGAGGTGGAGGAAGATGATGATGATGAGGAGGAAGACGAAGATGATGAAGAAGACGTTTGATGTCTGCTGGTGGACATGGCTGTGTGTTCCATCTGTGGTTCGTCTGGCATCTTAGCAAACTGGAACTCAAACACATCCTGACACACAGACCAGAAAACATTCAAGTCGTTAAAACAGAATTCCTCTGGGGATCTCCCGTGAGGACGTTGGGGTTAGGACCTGCAGCTTCCGGGCCATCGCTACAACATCGTGATCAGGTGGGTTGTACTTGTAGCAGTTGGAGAACATAAGTCGGACATCACTGGCGAACTGTTGAGCGTCTCTGTACTCACGGCAGTCCATCCTCCTCTGATGAAGAGTTCCAACAGAAAAGGGCTTCAGATTATTGTTAAACACCTCAAATTCACCTATTTGATATTTTAAAGGTATTTCACTTTTAAAACAATGTTTCCTCGTGTGAAATCTTAACGGTTACCTTGATGGTGCCCAGGTCCATGGGACACTTGATGATGTCGTGGTAGTCGTGGAGTCCCAGTGCAGCCGTGTCTACAGGTGTGTAGAAGGGCCAGGCGTACGCCGCGTGTTTCTTAGACAGCATGTCCTTCAGCAGCCCGCTGCAGTACCTCAGCTGAGGGTTGAGTTTGCCCTTCTTGGAAGGCTGATGCTGGACAGAGTCAGGCAAGTCCTTGTTGGGGGGTTTAATGGGACGTCCGCTGCCCACCCTGCGTCCGGTGCCGGCCATCATGGGCTGGAGCAGGACAGGACCACCGGGGCTCCTGACCAGGCCCATCCCCGGGGGAGTCTCCAGGCTCATGCCTCCCATCGAGGAGATGGAGTGCATGGAGGTGTCGTGGACTTGTCCCCCGTGTCCTCCTTTCCCTAAACCCACCATGTGTGTTGCTCCTGACATGGCCACAGTAAAGCCCATGGTGGAGGGGGTGGTGGTGTCCGCTTTACGTTTGACACCTTTCTTCTACAGAGGACATGTAGATCAGAAGTTGCTTTATAAAGATGTCATTAAGTCACTAAACATTAAAAAACCAGAATAAATCATTTATTAGTAAATACTTTGGTGGTGGGCTGAGTTGGTGGCAGACCCATGATGTTGGCCGGAGGCAGGCTCTTGGTTAGAACCGTCTGAGGAGAGCTGGCCAGCATGGAGTCACCGGTGTCTGAAGAAGAAGGCGAGTAGGCTGACTGGGACACTGCTGGTACCTGCTGAGCTCGAGAAGCTGCAGATCAAACATACACACACTATTATTATTATTATTATTATTAATAACGCCACCAGTTACCTGTTACTTCTATATCACTTAGACTTAAGACAAGTTTGAGTAACAGCTGTTAAATGAGAAGCTCTAGTTACATTTTAAAGGAAACTCTGATCCTACAAACAGATGTGCACTAAAGGTTGCGCTACCTCTTCCTCGGCTGTTTTTGTTGCGAGGAGCAGGAGGGGGAAGCTCAATTTCCTCCTGGGGCATCTGGGCCACCTTCTGGAGGAAGATCTTCTCCAAGGACTGGGCCATCAACACAATGTCGTCTGTCGGCTAAACAAGTACAATAATAAACAAGCAGAAACTAAATGATGTTTAAACCACAGAAGAAAATAAAAGCACTGATCTTTTGTTACATTTTTGTTTCAGAAAGTCACTTTAAACAAACCAGACTTTTAGTGTTTTATCAGCCGTCTACTAAACTGGTGTTCAGAGCCAACCTCGTTAGGAGGAACCAAACTAATCATTTCTCATCTTAAGTACTTTTTTTGGTCCTTTATCCTTTAAATACAGATAAACTTTTGCAATGGCCTGTTTGTTTCTGTGTCCTGAACAGGCTTCGTGTTTAAAAACGACCAGAATCACTCAGGCATGAAACAGATTCAGAAGTGAAACCAAAATCCACACAGGGTTCTTACAGCTTTGCTAAAAAACATGTTTTTAAACTTTCAATGTGTGTTTTCAAGACCTTCCGAGATGTACACGCACAGATAATTAACTCGAAACAGTATTTCACTTCCTTGTCTCAGAAAAGTAAATATTTTCCTAGTTCCAATTTCAAATATAAACGCACCGATGTTGGCGCTCAGGGCCGATACCGATTTTTGTCCTTAATAAAGCCCATTTAAAGTCAGGCACATCTACAGGCAGCCCGGGGCTGTTGCAGAATTTAATTCAAATGTATTTTTTACGTTCACCAACAACATCTGCATAATAAATACTCTAAATTACCTTAATTTATGTGTCTGACTTTAACACTGAGCAGTGCACAATATTAAGATTTAATGATTAAGTTCAGAGTTGAAAAACCGATTAAGCATCAGAAATTTTGTTCATTGTTAATTTTAGTGCCATTTTAGCATGAAAATAAGATGGAAAACGTCTAGATATCGGCAATGAAATCTGGCATTAAACAAAAAAAAAAATGGGCATTACATATCGGCCGTCGGCTGATCATGTCTCCTACATATCAGCATCGGCAATAGAAAAACTAATATCGGTCAACCTCTAATTACAGATTACCGATTTCTGTGCAGCTCTGACCTGCCGATACCCATTTAGACATATTTTGATTTCTCTCAAAGAATTATAGGAAAAATAAAAGTTCTACAGTAAACACATCCACCTGGAAGATTCGTCTGCGTGAATTAGCCATTAGTGAGTTCAGAGACCAGAACAAATGTCCAGTTTTTCATTGCTGGCAGTGGTGCATTCCCTGGCAGATTTCTTTAATTAACCTTTTGAGTCTCCGACGGGAAAATCACTGTTTAAGTTGATCATCAGCACCAGCTGGTTGTTTTGCATCTCATTTCAATAAAAAATAAATAAATAAAGGGCTTCTGCAAACCAAAAAAAGATAAGTTAAAACAATGTTTGAGGACTCAAGTGAGAACTTTGTGTACACCCAAACCTTCATGAAATCTGAAGTTTGATTTATGATGACCAGAGTTTAACCTCCAACTCCTATTCTCCTCACATGCTTTGGGCTTCATGTGTTTTATGTAAAACCTATCACATATTAGCTGTAAACCGTGAGAGAAGTGCCTATAAAAATAAACAAGTTTTACCTTGTTGTAGATGTAGCAGTTGGTGAACATCGTGTTGAAGTCCTGAATGCACTCACTCGCACTTTGGTAAAAGTTATTTTCTAAACGGTTCTTTATTGTCCCCATGTCCATGGGCTGTTTGATAATTTTATAATAATCCTGAAAAAATAAAATAAAAATAAATAAAAAAACTGGACAAAACAGAAAGTATTTAATTAATTTAAGGATACAGGAACAGAGGATCTTGGAGCCAGAACACAAATCAGAAGGGTAAAACAGACTTTAGTCAATACACAAAAAGGAACGAGGAAAGAAACATTTAAGTCAAGGCACTGAGGTGAGCTGCAGAAATCTTTTTTCTTTACAAAAAAAAAAAGAAACAAAAAATGACCTAAAACCCACCGGCAGGTTCAGCCTGTAGATGTCCACCGGCTTGTGGAAAGGCCAGGCAAAGTGGTGCCTCCACAAGAACTTGATGAGGGTTTTGTGGAGGTACTGCAGCTGGTTGGTCATGCGGCCGGGCCGGCTGGGGTCCTTCACTGGGGGCTGCGGAGGGGCAGGGGGTGCATGTGGCAGTGAGGGGCTCTCGAAGTCCTCGTACAACAGGGAGGGCTTTCGAATGCGTTTGCCTGAGCTGGTATGCTGGTCCATCACACCACTGGACAACCCACGAGTGGAGTGGAGACAAAGACAACAGAAAGAAAATTATTTTTATTCAATATTTGAATTTTAGAGTTGTACTGTACAGGTATCAAATACACATATATATTAAAATGAGAAAAATAAATGAAAGGAGAACCAATATTTATTCAGCAAAAAGAGATTTAAATGTCCAAAATCATGTAAAATCTACTTTTTGGAGCTTCTGACAATGTCACAGTCATGAAACCTACACCCAAAGTGGTTTTAAGCTTTACTTGTGCATTTTCCTCTCAGCTGCAAATCATCTCTTCTCAGTCCAGCTGCTGCAAAAGCCTGGTGTTGGAGTTTTTGCTGCGTCATCACACCCCGCACCTCCCCTGGACTGTATACACCAACACGCAGTCTCTCTGTGTAGCTAACAAGGAGTTTCCTCTCCAGTTATGAACAGTGATTTCTTGCTTTTCTAGTCTGCACTTAAATAAAGCCTAAAGTGATTTTTTGTCTGCAAGGAGAACAGGATTGTCCGGTCTTCCTGAAGAATTGGCAGAAATGGTTGGATTGTATAAGGAACTTTCCAAAGCTGAGCCAAAATGTGACAATGATTTCACAGACTGCTTGTTAAGACACAAGCCAGTACCGGTGTGGGTTTTCTGAAGGATTACTTCTTCAAACCGGCACCATTCCAACGTAAAAACCCAATAGACGGACTAGAACTGTGAGCACAACATAAATGTTAACCACTAGCTGAATGGTTATAAAGTTCAAGGAAGGACTGGGAAAGTTATTCAGACTGGGAGTCTGCTACCATCTCAGACACCTTTTCTATGTTCAAATCTACAGCCTCCGGGTCTGCAGCTGTGTACTATTGTGGAATTCACCCAGGCAGAGGCAGAGCTTCATCAAATCTAAACATCTTGCAGGGTTGATGGAATGGATGCTTATATTTAATAAAAAATTATATTTCAACAGGGTCTACAGTAATATTTTATTCATATTTAGCCTACCAATGCTCTAGTAAACAAAGCATGATACAGTTATTTTTAGGATCAGGAGGCAAACAAGATAGCATAATTCAATGCTGTTAGATAAAACGACACAAATAATAAATAATCAGCCATCTACTCCCATCAACAGATGTACTAATTGGGAAATATAATGACAAAGTGTCTGCTAACACATACTTCATTCACATGAGTCCACATAAATGTGGCCACCATCCTTTCAGTCAAACAGGAAACCAGGATTCCATCAATAAGCTGCTAGTTTTAGCAGCGTCATGGGAAACACCACAGCAGATTTAACCACTGACCGGGTCCACAGCTGCAAGCAGGCATACATCCATTACAAGACATGACTGGAGGAGAACAATCCAAGGCCAACTCAATCTGTTCGTACAGTAAGTTCCAAAAATTCTAAGAAAGTGACTCCACTGACAGTAGCTAATGAGACTCATTAATCAAATAACTAAGACCTGGCATTTTATTTAAAACAATAAAACTGAACCTGTCAGAAACCGTACTTTCGTAAAAAAGCCATTTACAACCAAACGGAAGGATATTAAAACATTAGCATTGGGGCCAAGCGATCAAACACAATAAGCAAAGATTATTACACAAGCTTAAAGGGACAGCCCACCCCTAAGTGAAATTCGGTCTATTTCCGGATCCCCCGGAGTTAGAAAAGCGAGAAAAAAGTATTCTGTAACCAGCACAATAAATCTCCTGGTGTGGCAGCAGTCCGTCTCCTAGCTTAGCATAAACAATGAAAGTGAATATCAGGAACTAGCATTTTGCATTCAATAGAATAGAATATACTTTATTGTATTGTTGTCGTTAAGGCAGCACATAAACTTAGAGAAACAGGAGAAAAATACAAGTCAATTCCATTTATCAATACACAAGTCTATTATTTCAAACTTCAGCAATCAAGAATGAATAAAAATAGAAAATTGAGTTTCCAAGAAGAAACATCATAAGACCCAGACATACAAATGTGCATGTGGGTATTGCACAGTAGATTGTTCTGATGTTAGCGTATAACTGCAGTGGAAATGTTTGACCTACAGTAGCGTTCTGTTTGCATCTTGGGTGTCTCAATCTCCCGCTAAAGGAGCTGTCCATGGCCTCCGCAGTGGAATGGGAGTGGTTTTCCAAGATGGAGGTCACCTTCATCAGCATCCTCCTTTCACAGTTTGTTGAAACCAAATCTTGTAATGATCTCAGAACTGAAAATGTGTGTGGCGTGTGTACGTAATAACATAAATTCAGCTTAAATGATTTTCATTCTATACAAAATCTGCTGGTTTTAGAAACATTAATGTCAGTATATCGGTATTGGCAAATATTGGTAATTGGTCATAACAGTGATATTAATATCTGATATCGTTATCAGCCCAAATATTTCATATCGGTGCATCAATACTTTTCAGCAGGTAAGAGATTACTAAATGTTTTATGGCATTTTATAAACCAGTTATTTAGAAACACAGCCATAAAAATGGCAGGTTAACAGTTTGATACTGTTATCATGTGTCCTCAGTGCCAATAACCTTCAGGGTGCTAATGTTTTTAGCAGTTAGCTTAGTGTTGTAACGTGGCACTTATACCTTATTAAAATAAAAACAAACATAGAAATTTTGATTTAAAAAGGCATAAAAAGTTAGTTACAAGTAGATCCTAGCACATAATGATCGTTAGCATTAGTGATAGCATTATTATTAGTGATGCACTGATATCAATTTTTTGGGCCGATACAGATAATAAGATCACTGTTATAGCCGATAACCAATATTTGCCGATACCATTATAATGACATTAATGCTTCTAAAATCAACAGATTTTGTACTGAATGAAAGTCATTAAAGCTGAATTTACATTATGTACACACACCACACACATTTACGGTTCTGAGATGATTTCATTCACTGTTCACATGAACAGTGAATAAACAATCACACATCACCCCCTCACCTTCTGAAACAGGCAAACAAATGGAGACGAGATGGAAAAAATATTGGTTGTTAATATCGGCCCGGTTTTATTTATTGAACTGATTTAAAAAATGACTAACGTCGGCCGATACAGACATTGATGCCTAATTATTATCATGAGCTAATGAATTAAAAATAGCATAATTTACTACTTACCCAAGCAAAAACAAGACAACGGTCACTTAAAGCTTCTTCAGATTACTAAATAGTTAACCAACATGAAATAAAACAGCTGTAGGCTTTCAGGATTGTAAAAAAAACTTTCATTTTGGTAATATACTTGTAATGAGGCATGCAGCACAAGGTAGTTTGTTTTGCCGATTGCTTCTGCGCTGGGTAAATCCTCCAGGGTGTATGAAAGGTCTGACTTTTAAAACTTTATGGGTCATAACCAAAATATGTATTTATTTGCGATATTGCATTCGTGCCAGCTCATTTAAAGCCTTAGTACTATCGCTTTCATCCATTGTGCTGTGTTTTGTAGCAAAGCACTTCCTGTCCTGCAATAGATTTTCACGTGACTGCAGAGTCACGCGAGTCAAACCCAGAAATTTCAGCAGTTTTATTCATCACATTTGCCGTACCTTCCAGAATGAGCCGTTTAGGGCTGTTTTTTCTTCTTTCAAGAAAACAAGCAGAAGCTGGCCACGCCCACCCATCCGATGATTAGATGCAATGAGACGAGGAGCCCGAAAATCAGTGTGTGTGCGTGTGTGTGTGTGTGGGGGTGGGGGGGGGGGCTCAGAGTAGAGCCACTGCTCTGTACCCTTCTTTTCAAATAAAATAATTAAGTTTGACAGGCAGAAGTTCATGTTTTCCTTCACAAGTTAATTCCAAATGTAAAAATCTTGTTTACAGTAGTTGGTCTGGTAAATTAAAGTGTGACTGATCACCCAGGTCCTGGTGTTTAAGCCACGATTGTCAAACATCAGCTACACTCTTGTTTTCCACTGGTCCACTTTAACCCCATATTACGCATGTGTGTTTAGCATGCTCCTACCCCAGGACAACAGGTCAGAGTGGGGTCAACCTTTATCTTTGAAAATTATTTTTTTTGCGAACAATTGCTGCATAATAAAATCATAAGCATGTTAAGTATCTGTGGTTTTCAGATGAGGAGTTTACCCAGCAGCATCCCAAACTCTCCATTTCCTCTCAGCAGAAACCAGATTAGGAATAAAAAAAAAGTCATCAGGTCACACACACCTGTTCCACTGACACACAAACTGTAGACAAGCCTCTGGCCTGATTTCACCCTGTGTGAACTGAAGAAAGTGATTTGTTTTGCCAATAATATGTTTGTGTTTTTGATGCATTGATGAAAATTCATACATCTAACAAACAATTCATTTTAAAAATGATAACTATACCATTAAAGCAACAACTGTAGCTATTGTGCTATTTGCATATGTTTTTTAATGGACGAGTTTTATTCCCAAGCCATTTTAGATGCTGATAAATTAGTTACTCTATTGAAGTTGCTTTGATTTTGTTTAGCTTAAATCTGCTTCGGATCACCTTGTTTCAGCGAAAAGGTCCGATGCGCTCTAACACAATCCACCAGTTGGTGATCGCGTGGTTTGGACGCCACGCCTCCGTTATTTGTAAACACAAACGGTTCGCAAACGCAAGAACTTAAATCAGCAGTAATATTCGATCAAACTCTGACATTTGAGCTTTGGAAATTAGCTGGCCGTGGCTCCGTGCCATTTTGCCGCAGTATAGAAATGTTCTTTCATCAGAAGGGAGGCTGTAGCTAAAGCAAGCTAACATCCACCCATTTGTCGGCCGTTAGCTAGCGGTCCGCTGAGGGCATCCAACTAACTTGTGCGGACACAACATAGATAAATTGAGTGGGTTCAGCTTAGCGATGGTAAAAGTATAAAGGATGTGTTTCTTTTTATTTTACCAGGCTATCTAAGCAATGAATGACTCGACTGAGCTAGCGGGGAGCAACTCCCCAGACAGCCGATGGCGCTGCAGCTGTCATCCGCATCCACCGCCTGCCTCCTGGATTACAGTATGGTTTTAAAACATCTAAACCGTGAAAAGTTTAAGATGTACTTACATCGGAATCGGACATGATGCTAACAGCTTGATTTGAAAGCTAGCCAATTCATTTCCCAAAAAGGTAACCGTAGGAAAAGATCACAATTCTACGGCGTCGCAATCGTGACAAAATTTTTAACCTTTCAGAAAAGACGAAACCCCTGTAAACTTTAGTTTGTTTGCAGATGCTGCGGACAATACCTGTCGTGAGGTGGGTTGATGGCCGCTTCCATTGGTCTGAGGGCGCTGTTTTTAACCATTCAATTTTTTTTCCTGCCTCCGTTGACGCTGCACTGGGTGATCTATGCAGCTTTAGAATGAAATGGCGCCCGCCCGCTTCCGTTTGACTGTCACGTGGCAGGTGCTGCGTTTGTCCGGTCACGTTATCACAGATCCTGCGTTCCCATTGGCTAAAACCTCCTGCCTGTCAAACTAAGCCTAAACCCCACTATGCAGCGGTGAAACAAAAACAGAAATGGCCCACAATATCAGAAAATGCTTATTAAGCTTGTATTAAAACATTTAAGTCGTTTTTTCTGGCCTTGCCACAAGCCTATGGATACATGTTTAGAAAAATATCAACCACAGTATTTGAAAAATGTGAAAAATATGCACAAAGAACATTCAGAAACTCTAGGATATTAACAAAATAACATGACTTATAAATTAAAATGTTTATGTTTACAACTGCAACCTCAAGGAGTGTGAAGCAACAAAACACAAACACCAAAGTAAAAGTGACACAACATAAAACAAGTTTTACTTTATTATTATCGTGTTTATGAGCTCATATCAATGAGCAAAAGTCAGGTTCATTTCTGACTACTTTATGTAACTAATCATAGACATAAATACGTAGATGTGCCATTTGGCGCTAGTGTAATCAGCTTTGCTGCCATATTGGATGGGTCTTTAACTAGCCTGCCAAACCCAACTGGAGTCTAAGCAGTCAGTGAGCAATTATGCCCCCTTTTGTGCAGCCTATGGTTAGCCTGGCAAGCCAGACTAAATAAATATATTATTTACAAAGCAAGAATTTGGTCTAGTTCACTAGGCTAGCCTACGTTTGCAACAACCGGCAAAAAACAAATCACATAGGATTATTGTTGACTTTCCTTGCCTGCCTTTTGGGATATATATATATATATATATATATATATATATATATATATATATATATATATATATATATATATATATATATATATATATATATATATATATGTGTGTGTGTGTGTGTGTGTGTGTGTGATTTTGTGATAAAGCTTAAAATGTGTTTTTTTAGTTTTGTAAACACCATCCTCAGTAGAAATAAATGCACTGGTGTGAATGGAGACCCATCAAAGATGGCGGCCTGCCACTACGCCAGCTCCAGTCAACATTGGCTCGTCTATGTATAGGATGTCTGTGTAACTGATGATGCCTGAACATTTCTAGGTAAAAAAAAAAAAATAATAATAATAATAATAATTGGTCTTGGGTCACTTCACTGTGCCAGAATATTGCCATGGGCCTCGAAGGTTCCTATGGACCCTTCCTAGACCAAACTTTGCAAAGCAAGAGTTTGGTCTAGTTCATTAGGCTAGCAGAAGTAACGACAAAAGGTGGGATTTCTTGCTCCAGGTAAATAAGCAGTTGCATAACGAGTATTAGAGTCAATGTTTTTAAAGTTCACACAGCTTTGAACCTTCTTGCTGCAACCGAGCTGCTAACTGCACCACCATGCAACCCTGAACATTTTCTTTAAGTGCTTTATCTCAGGATACTTCTTTATGAATGTTCTGATTTTTATGTTTTGTTGGCTAAATATCAACAGTCCAGATCAGTTATTGTAATTTAAAATTTGAATAGATTTTTTACACTAATGACACTAAATGTACTAACAGATGATCTGAAGTAGTGAAAATGTCTAAAGTAGATAGCACAATCGCTGACTTTCAAGGTGCAACAGTCAAGCAAACACTTAAATTATAAAGCACGGTCTCATAATAATGAGAGTGGATCCATTTAGGAGCCTAGGTTTTAAAACCACACATCCAACTTCAGTCATTCGTATCACTGCTCAGCACCGCCCTCTTCTCTTGGACGGTTAAAACCTGTTTCCTGCTTTTTCACCATTTCAGCATAATGGCCGCTTTTCTTCATCAGTTCTTCATGACTGCCCTCCTCTGTAACTGCCCCATTGTTGAGGACGATGATGTGGTTGGCTTTCTCTACGATGCTCATCTTATTGGATATCATCAGCACAGAGCAGCTCTTCGCTAGCTTTGTCAGGGCCTCATGGACCTGAAATCAAGACTTGGTGTTAAATGTATAAAAATAAAAACTACACACAAACTTGGCAGATGTAGCGATTCCTTACCTGGTATTCGTTTTCAGTGTCCAAATCACTGGTGGCATTGTCCAGGATCAGGATCTTTGGTTTTTTGATTAAAGCTCTGGCGATGGCGATGCGCTGCTTCTGGCCTCCAGATACCTGGCCTCCCTTTTCTCCTGCATCTATAACAAAATGAGAATACCACATTACTTTGTTTATTAATCTAATAATTTGATATTCTGTTGAAGTTCCTTTGCTATGTCAGCTCCAGACATTCTGAAACACGAACATCAGTTTGTGTCATTTATTGCATCGGCGAGGGGACTTCTGGGTCGAACCTGTGTCGTATCCTTTTGACAGCTCGCTGATGAACTTGTGAGCACTGGCCTGCTCAGCAGCTTGGTACATCTCTTTATCTGAAGCACCCTCACAGCCATACTTGATGTTCTCTCGAACAGAGCGAGCAAACAGCACGCAATCCTGGCTCACCACAGCGATCTATCAATTAAAACAGGGACAAGAAGAAGACTTGAGATTTGGAATAAGCGTCTTTTTCTTTCAGTGCGTTTTTGTGTTGCTTTCACATGCAGGTTTGTTCACTAGAGGTGCACGACATTGACATTCGTATTTAGTCATCTGTTAACATATCCGAATCCGGCATTTGGTTAAAACTAGATTGATATTACAGGTCTCGTTCCCTGAGAAACTGTGTATATATCACTCTGAGTTTGCATATGCTGAAGGTGAAAAGTTCTCCATCCCCCATCTCATGCATTAGCCATAGAAAATGAAATAGATGGGAAAACGATCGGGTCAGAAATAGCCAGTCTCTTCTATGTCACACGAATATTAGCATAAACCGCCCTGTCCACCTTGGCTTACGACCACCCAGAGTAAGCAGGAGCAGAGCGTGTCTTGGCTAGTAGAAGCTAATCATTAGCATTAGCAACTCCACAACACAGCAGCGCACACTCAAGCTTGTGTTATTTGTGGAGAAAAAATCTCAACATTGCTATTTTTACCCAAGAAAGAAGAGCAAGTGTCATGCTGCTGTTAGCCAATCAGAGGCAACATGAACTTATTATGAATATTAATGAGTAGGACTTGTAATCGATTTGCAAGCCCCCACTCCTCCGACTTGCTGAAACAGGAGCACCACAGCTCTTTTTTCACAGAAAATGATACAAGGAACCACAGCAGATTTACTGACAAAAACATGTAAATGTAACCTTTATCAATCAATGTTTATTTCCATGTAGTTATAGTTTATGTATCTGTTTCAGGAGGGGGTTAGTCGGGCAATATTAGTTTGGTCATTTGACAGTGATTTTGGATGTATTGCTGAAATATCGGATATATATAATAATTAGAATTAGAATACTGGTACTTATCAACCATAACAGCCGTATTAGTACTGAAAATTGGTGTCGACCTAAATCATATCGGTGCATCCCTGGTACTTATGTCTTCATCTGCACATCCCAGTTGTATTCTCCTGTGTATTTGTGTGTATTTTTGGGAACTGTTATAATAATTAGCTAATAGACCCTGTGCACGAGGAAAGCCTAACTTCCTGTTTTGAGACCGGATGTAGAGTTGTTAATTTCCTCTAACTTTATTGTGCTTTTACTTTGCTGAATCGCAACTGTTGCAGACTCAAAAGTCATCAAAATTACAAAAACAGAAAGATTGCCTTAAACTACAAAGAGCAGAAGGTGGGAACACTCATCACTGCGGCGTCCAGCTGTGTACTGCTGGGGGGAGATTTAACAAAACGATTAGTTTTCACTTCTTTCCCAAGGATCCTCAGTTGTGGGCACAATGGCTGATAAAAATCAAACGGGACCACTTCAGAGTTACGGCCAGCTCTAGAGTGTAGTCGGCATTTTGAGACTGGCGAGATCTTCTTGTCTTCCTCTGGAAAGTGATGTCTTCAGCCAAAAGTTGTTCCGTCTTTATTCCACTGGAATGACTTCACGAAAAAGCCAGAGCGACCCGGAGTTTGGGAGCACCGCCCTCGGCCTGTTGACACCGTGGCTATGGCAACCGAGGTTGACAACACAGAGGATGGAAACACCGATATCCCTATCGCGGGTTATGCTAAGTCTGCTCCAGCCTCCATCCCCATGACTGAAGATCATGATTATGCAGCAAGCTCTTGGATTGTCGTGGATCGCATTAAATATGAATCTATGTCAAGGGAGATCAAGGAGCTCAGGCAGCAGTTTCTCTCTTTTGCTCTGAGGTGCGGGGGGGGGGGGGGGAGATCACCAAGTCGATTAACATCATCTACAGAAATATTCGGCAAATGCCCAAGACATCTTGAGAAGTTTAAATCGCCGCTTCTGATGGAAAACCCAACCGTAAATCATGCAGCGGCTCACAGCGGAAGTGAAATGCTCTACAGGAGTTTTGACGCACAGAGTCTATTAAAAGTGTAACAACAGTGCTGGCTTGGGAATTCATATTAATCTGACAAAGAGAAACCACTTTAGATTTTTGAAAAACTGAGGAAACGTTCACCAGTTATTTCAGAAACACATATGAATGATAAAAAAATCGAACAGATCACCTCTTATTCTTTATATTTTGGATGAACTAATTACTGAACTAATTACCTTTTGACGTAGGAACTGGTCCTTGTAACTTAGCAGTGGCTCTCCATCCAGAAGGATCTCCCCAGCTTGTGGCTGGTAAAACCTCTCCAGCAGCTTGACACAGGTGGTCTTTCCTGATCTTGGTCTTTCCTGATCTGTTAAGTCCCACCAGGGCAGTGATTTGTCCTGGCTTGACCTCCAGAGACACATCCTGTAGGTAGAAATGTAAATGTTTCACCAAGCTTTTCATCAAAATAATAAATAGCAGAACCAACACATACCTTCAACACAAGATTGTTTTCTTCAGTTTTCCCAGAATAAGAAAATCGAACATTTTTAAACCGAATATGTCCGCTGAGATTCTCAGGGGCCAAACTGCCTGAAGGAGGGATTTTAGGTTTCCTGTCCAGATACTCAAATATCTTCTCAGAGGCGCCGATTGCTTTCTTCACCTCTGGGTAGTAACGCATCACAGACTGTAAGAGGGAGCAATAAAGAAATAAACAATGTAAACAAAAATGTGATGTTTTGTCTTGGTTTGCAGCTCACCTCAACAGCAGAAGCAAACTGCAGCTCATAGAGAACAAACGAAACCAGGTCTCCGCTGCTAACTGACCCCCGGGTCACGAGCGTCCCTCCGTAGTACAAAATACACACCTTCAAAGCCAAAGTGGTCATCTGAAAACATGAAAACAGGAGTCCATAAAGAACTTTCTATTAATTAGTTCAGTTAGTTTTACAGATACCGAGCTACAATCTGGTGTGACAGAAGCGGAGAGTCTTCTACTTCTCGGTCTCTGATTCAGCACTCAGCATTCAAACAGCATTTCTACCAAACAATGTAATCCTCCTTTTGTTTAAGTTCCTATCCAATTGCTTTTCTGTCAGCAGGGTTGCATCCCCCTTTGGATGCAACCCTGCTGCAGGTTTTTCCACATTTAATTTAAAATAAACTGAATTTAATCCCCTATTGAACAGGGGCGGATTTAGGACTGAAGAAGATCCGGGGCTTAACACACACGTGCGCGCACGCACACGCACACACACACACACGTGACACGCACTAGTCAACATATATATATGTCTTGTACCACATAATTTTTTATCTGAAGCTACATATTAAGCATATTCAGGGCAGAGTATTGTTCCTGTTAGTGTGTTTAGTGTGAGATGATAATAAATATTCCCTTTCTTTCTCCAACAACTTTACCTGATAGTAAGCTAACTTTAGGCAAACCAGCAGCACAACAAATATTTTCAAATAAGCCTCACAAACCTGAGTCAACACCAGTATCATCAAAGCTGGGGTTCTGTCGCGGTACTTTTGGTCTAAAAAAACGCCCTTATGTCCATGTTTACATTTGCGTTTCAGGCAGAGAGTGTAGAAGAAGCCGGCTGCTGAAGGGCTTCTTCTTCAGTGGTGGAGGCTCAGGCAGGCTGTATACAAACTACTGCCAGCTGCTCCCTCTCTGTTGGACTTTGGTACTGCATGTTAATTCCACGTTTTAGATCTGGGGCTTTTCATGAAACATTCGGGGCTTGAGCCCAAGTAGCCGGGCCTAACGCCGCCCCTGCTATTGAACACACTGCTGCATTCTTGTAAACAAAATCAAATGCAGGTTAGATTAGAACTCACGCTGTTGGCACAGGTTGAAGCAGCATAAGCAACAGCCTCCTTTTTATTCAGAGAGTATGTGTCCTCCATGCACTTCCTGTACTTCTCTGTCTCACCGTCCTCGTTGGCAAAACTCCTCACTGTCTTCATGCAGGAGAAGGTCTCTGTGGCCACCTGGTTGGCCTTAGCCAGGGACTCCTGAACCTTCACGGCAATGGTCTTACAAAGCACAGCAGAGTTAGTTTAGCTACAGGTCCATTTTATTCTTAACATTAAGACACATCTTCCAGTTTGGGGGTTTTCTGATCAACCAGTGATTCCAGAATGATTGTTGTTATCACCTGGTGGAAGTGTCCGGTGAGCTCAGGGATGACCCAGATGATGGGAAGTCCCATACAGGTGAGCAGGGTCATTTTCCATGACTGGCTCATCATGAAGTAAAAAAGGAAGCCAAAACGAGCCGTGTACCACATGACAAGACTCAGTTTCTCACTCAGCGCCTCACTCACGTCGTTGGTGTCCGTGGTGATGCGGGACACCAACTCACCTGAGACAAAATGAACGTTTTAGAAGAGATTACAATTCCAGAAGGTTATTGTTGCTGTTCATTAGCCTTCTTGTGACACCAGTGTACATAAAAAGGAAAAAGATGAAACAAACACTGATTTTCTACAAATCAGCTTGTTTGTGGGACTGTGTCCACCTGTTGGTGTTGCATCAAAGAAAGCGATCTCCTGTTTGAGTACAGCCTGGAAGACAGCTCCCTGCACCGAGGTGTGTATGAGGCTCATGGTGATGTTGTACATGAGGTCACACACAAACTCGAGCACAGCGCTAGAACACACATAAAAATGATCAAACGTCACTAAAAGCAACGGAGTGAAAGTCTGCATTGAAGCACCTAAAATGGCTAAAAAATCCTCACAATCTTGTAGATTTAATAACATTTCACAAACTAAAAATATATTTTTACTGTATATTACATGTTTTACATGTTTAATGTATGAATAATACATTTTAAATGCAGTCTTGTAATAAAACATGGACTACAATAAAGGCTGCACTACCTGGCCATGGTCATTAGTGTCATCATTGTGATGGCCTGTGTGAATGCATCAGGTGCTTCTTCGCTTATGATCCAGTCAGCCATACGACCCGTGTACTGGGGAATAGCCATCTCACCTGCAGCCAGATATTGAAATGATCAGTTCTGACCATTGGGAAAGCAAAACTGTCAAATAGGATTTAAATGTCCCGCACTTGTATGGCGCCTTTCCCAGTTAGAGGACTCCAAAGTGCTTTACAATGCAGTGTATGATTCATCCATTCACACACACATGTACCCGCTGGTGGTGAGGAGCCCATTCGGCCAGGACATGAATAATAAATTAGGTGTGTGTTAGGGCTGCACGATATTAGGAAAACCTGCGATATGCGGTAACAGTGACTGATATTGTGATGACGATATTACTTGCAATAAATAAAAACTTAACTCAGGAACAAGAATAATCAAAAACAAATACATAAAAAAATCATAAAAATGAGAAAAGCAAAAAGTGTGAGGAAAGGGAAAAAGAAAATAAACAAGAAAAGGCAATCAGTGGATCCCGGGAAAAATAGAATCAGCGGGAAGAGCAGAACAAAGCTAACTCAGGTGTTTGCTAACCATCAAAATTAAATGCCGTCCGCCTCGGAGGCGGGCATCTAACCTATGAGAACCCACCCAATTGGCCAAATGGGTGAAGAGCTTTATTTGATTTGTTAAAAAAACATCATGCTTTCGTTTGATTGACAGAATGCATTATGTGTAGCAAACATTTGAGCTGACCATTCATTGCGATATTTATCTGTTCTTTGTGATATGCATATTGCACATGCTGATATCGCAATAACGATATATCTGCGATATATTGTGCAGCCCTAGTGCATGCTGATTGGCTGGTTTAAACAAATGAATCTATGATGCTGCTTGAAGCTAGAAACCCTGTGTACAGCTGTGTTCAGTATTCAGATAACTCAATAGGCAAGCTATAGATCTATCTGACATTCATTAGAAATCTGGATATTCCCAGAACATCCTGGATCCTTCCATGTGCATTCTAATTTCTTCTTTATTGCTGTCCTCTTGTCCAATAAGGACGGTAACAGATTGACCTAGCATCAGCAGTAGTTTGCTATGCAGTTAGCATTCTCACCACCAATGTATATATGTGGCTGACACTGAAGTGGTTGGGACGTGCTGATTTAAGGTCTATCAAAGCTTATGGCGTGTTAACCAGCTTTTCTCGGAGCAAACCCTTTCTCTGTGGCCATTACAACATTTCTATTTTACATAGGAAAGCAGGTCAGGGATGGCACAGATGTTTTGGTATATTTGACACCCCACGCTGCTTTTATTCAACAACAAGGTAAATGTGGTTTTGAATTCTAGGACACCTTTTAAGTATGCTTTGGTCGAACGTACCATAAGACGAGAGAACCACCAGAATCAGCACTAAAACAAATCTAAAAAAATAAGGCTTCATGTATCCCATCAGCCTCTTCAGAGAGGAACTACTGTCCAGTTCAGTCTTCTTCCCGGATGGCTTCTTCTTTGTGAAAAACAACGAGACATATTGACTCCAGTAGAGCCAAGACACGGCCGTCACGGCGTAACCCTGCAACATCTGGGAGAGATTACTTTAATCAACACAGAGAAATTTTAAATGGCTCAAATAAGAGGAAAAAAATATGTGTAAATCATCCGATTAGCTTCAAAGCAACAAAACATAAATGGAAGATAAATAATGGTTTAGTTTGGTTTCAGCTTGTTACCAGTTGCGAGTTCAGGCCTTGACTTTAAAGACCAAGTTCACTTGTTTTTCAACACATTTGCAATGGTCTCTTAACCTTTGGTTTGGAGGAAAGGATGATGCGATGGAGCAACAACTAATATGGCGGCGGTTCTTTTGAAACAGCATTGGCATCACCTTTGGACTATTTAGACCTGGGCTTTTCTTTGAGTCAAGAGCAGAGAGAGGTACCCAAGTCCTTAATTTAGAAAAAGGATGTATTTGCATTATTTTCAACATTGTATTTGTATTCAACATTGTATTGCAGACTGCCCCATTGACTGACATCCTTAGCAGTGAGTATGTCACATTGTTCGTTGTCCAATAAATGAATAAATGACCCGCACTTGTATAGCGCCTCTCAGAGTAAGGACTCCAAAGCGCTTTACACTACAGTGTATAATAGCATGCAGAGACAGTTTGAAAAACAGTCTGCCTCACGACCATGCTCTGTCTATGGGACATGGCCAGACTACTTGTTCACATATGGCTTGCTAGGCTAGTGGATCTCTAGTATAAATGAATGCCATGTGAGTCCATCTCTGTGGGAAAAAAAGCTCTAGCACTCCTGTTTCAGGAAGTAGAAGTGGGTCAGATGAGAACTGAGCCGGAGACGGCAGGATTTGGTCTTTTTTTCTGAAATTCTGACATCTATCATCTGATTTGCTAGCCTGGCCTGCCTGACCCCGGGTTTCCACGGGAGCCGTCAGCAGCACGTTACTGCAGCAGCACGTCTTGCTCACGTAAGCTGCTGCTTGGCCCTTCCCACGAGACGCGAAGCAGCAGGGGAGCAGCTGTCACCGACAGAGCACAAAGTCACACGAGCAGTAGAAAATTACAACATGGTTTGTGTTTTATGTTCTGTCCGTTTTATAATCGCCAATACGGACCTGAAAAACAAAGGAGACTGCTAGCTAGGTGATAACTTCTCACGGGGCCGCACAGTTAGTAACCTTTTTTAAAAGTAAAGCAACCGGAAGGCAGTACGTTCTTTATCCTGAAAATCTCGGTAGCTTCTCTCCATTTCCGCGTCCGATTTCCTGTCTTTCCTTCACCAAAAATGTCGAACTTGACCCGTTTCAGACGCGTTGCGCGTAGAAAATAGAACCGGCGCGTAAAGGCATGCTGCTCCTGAGACGCGGCCGACTCGCGCTGCTGACGGCTGCCGACGGCTCTGCCGACGGCTCTAGTGGAAAAGGTTCTGTTGACCACAGCGGTTCCTTTCAGCAACTATGACGTGCTGCTGACGGCTCCCGTGGAAAGCCGGGGTGACTCGTCCTCTGTGACTCTGCACAGAGAAAGGTCTGGTAACTTACAGGCAGAGAGGCACTTGAGGGGCGGGACTAGGCAGCTCAAAAATAACCAATCAGAAAAAAGACGGAAATGCCGACTGTACCGCGCAACAGCGATGCTGTAGTTTTTTAGCTGTAGTAAAAAAAAAGGCATCTGGCAACGGAGCAAACATCTTTTACTTTTTTTAGAAGAAAAGATTTTAGCGCTTCTACTTGTGGTTTTAAAGACATTCAAGTCATATAGAACAGAGGAAAGAGTCGCAGCGACCTCCGTCGCTGTCTTCGTTGTTTATGAGAAACTGAGCATCGCTGTGTGTGCCGTCCGCAACCCTGTAGTTTTTTAGCTGTAGTCAAAAATGGAATTTGGCGACAGAGCAAACATCTTTCTTTAGGAAAAATACTTTTAGCGCTTCTACTTGTTGTGGTTTTAAAGACATGTCAAAGTCATTTAGAACAGAGGAAAGAGCCGCAGGGAACTCCGCTTCAGTCACCATGTTCGACAAACTCGGTGTTATGGTGTGTGACGTACGCTACTCAGCGCTGATTGGCTCAGTTAGAATTCTCAGGGGGTAGGGTTATTTGAATAGGAGAGTTCCCAGACCCTTTCTCTGTGCAGAATTAAACAGAGGAGGAGTCTGGCAGGCCAGGCTACTGATTTGCTAACAGCAATGTAACTCTGATTCAGTTTGCTCTGCAACGTTGGTGCTTTAGTTTGACAAATAACACAAGACTGAAGGAGCTCTGCCATGCTGGGGATTTGCTAATGCTAATGGTTAGCTTCTACTAACCGAGATGTTCTCTGCTGTTTCCTGGACACTAAACTGACAACAGCCTTTCCTGTCGCAAGCCAAGATGGGTGAGTCCACGAATGCTAATTTTTAATGTGACGTAGATCTGAGTGGCTTTTCTAATCTGAGCATTTCCCCGTCTGTTTTCTATCAGCGGCTAATTCAGGAAATAGGAGTAGAAAAATACTGCTATTGCTGACACTGGGGCAGCAGTAGCTCAGGAGGAAGAGCAGGTTGTCCAGTAATCAAGAGGGTTGTAGGATCAATCCCGGCTCCCAGCAGAGAATGCTGTTTTTGTGTCCTTGGGCAAGACACTCAACTCACCTTGCCTGCTGGTGGTGGTCGGAGGGACCGGTGGACTCACCTCTGTCAGTGCGTCCCAAGGCAGCTGTGGCTACATTGTAGCTCATCCCCACCAGTGTATGATTGTGTGTGTGAATGGGTGAATGGCTTGTAAAGCACTTTGGGGGGTTCTAGAACTCTAGAAGGCACTACATAGAATACATTTACACATTTAGCCAGTATGGTAAATTCAGAATGATGATCACATTTAAAAAATAACAGTGAACTTGGCCTTTAAAATGCTTCCTAACAATTAATTTGGTATTACTTTACACAAAAGTCAGTCCCCGTGCATGAATTACATGATTTTAGGGGTATTAGTCAAAAGTCTGCACACCCTTCTTACTCATAATTAACAATACTTTATGATTTTGAAGGTCTAAAACATCTTGTTCGTTTTATCTCTAATAATTCGAGACAGAGATGTAGAGTTATGTACGAAATAATCCATTATAACTCACACCAGTGTTGCCAGTATCAGAAACCTGTGGAAATACTACCTAAATAATCCCTAAACAGCCTCCCAGTTTCATTAAGATCATAAATTTCTAATTTAAATGTGACAGATTTGGATTTCATTTTCAGCTTTAATTCAAAAATGTTTGTGTTAAAACTTTAATATGCAGCGCAAATATGATGCAGTGGTTAAAAATGGAATAAAGAACATTTTCCACTCCTTTGTGTGGAATATTATGGAATTTTCCATCTTCCACCATCTCAGAATACTATCTGGTGCATTTAGGTGAATTTATTAAAGCCATGATTTCTGATAAACTTCTACAGTTTTAAACCCCATCGACTCACCCATTCCCAGGAGTGCCAGCCCCAAAGTTCCTCCACCGTGGACTTCCCCAGAAACCAGAGAAGACTGATGTACACCGGGAAATGGAAGCAAAGGACCCCCAAGCTCTGGAGCCCCTCGAAGCTTCTCATCCACGCGACCCCTCCAGAATAGGTGAAGGTGAGGAAGGTGAGGATGGAGGCTCTGGTCAGTGCTCCCCCCCACAGGGTGATGAAAGGATGAGGGATGAGGAGAGGCGAGAGCTGGGCCAGGCGGATGGCATGCATCACGCACACATCCAGGGAGAAGGAAAGCAGAGGGAAGAAGTAGCTCATCTTCTGCATACCGGGGCCAGGATGATTCTGCAGAAAGAGCCTTTAATTCAGTTATTAAAACTTCAGCGGTCACACCAGAACCACAATATTATTTATTGTCCTCTGGCGAAATGTTATGCACTAATTATTGCTTCAACAGTAAAGCAAAACTGTGATCGGTCACATAAAAAAGTGCTAATAAACATATTAGATGCTCCACTTACACACCCTGATCTGCTGCTTATTTCTTATGTCCTGACTGTTTAGCTGTTATTTGGAGAAAGTTACCAATTTGGTTCTTAAAATGTTTGCATTTAATAAGAGGAAAGAAATAATCCCACATTTTAAAAGCATGTAAGTGTGGTTTTCTTTGCAGGATTTTAACTCTTTAACTGGCAGGTGGGTGGTATATTCACTGAACTTGGCTGAAAACACTAAAAACATTATTACAGGTTTAATTACAGGTTTTAAAACAATTATAATAAACAGGTTACCCATTACATCCCATTACTGTTTCATTATTAATATTATTTTTTTTAATTATTCATTTGTATTGCTTTAATCCTCACTTCTCTGAATTATTTTTAATTACTAAAAGGAAATTTTTACTTTTTTTCCATTGGTGTGGAGTTAGAGAGTCTATTTATTTAAGAGACTGTGGCTTATAATGAAGCATAAACTAAGATTAATGTTCAGTAACAAGGTAAAAACAATAGTTTTCCAAGTTTATATTATAAAAATAATTTTTAGTTTACGAACTTTCTGATTTTATCCTTTACTTGTTCAGAGCGTGCATCACTGAGATAAAACAGACTAAAATGTTTATTACTAAATTATTTAAATGATAACAAAAATAATCATTTTTGTACTATTTTGTCATGCTGTTCTCATGTGTCCAGTACAGTGTATCAGCCTTTAAAAGATTTGGATTCCCTGTTAAAAAAAACCATGTGTTTAAAGAGCAAGTCAACCCAAAATCTTTTTTAGCTGTTAAACTATAGTGAGTGTCTAATCGTGCTGTAGACACGTGTAGTCAATAATATGGCACTTTAGTGCATCTTAGTTAAAATTGAAATATACTGCCTAAAACTGTCAGTGTTGCGCCCCCTTCAGGTAAAAATTCTGCACAATATTTAAATTTGAATCTGCCATTGCTATTGGCTAAGAGGTACACTATGACGTTGCTGGAACATTATGATGTTCAATGTAGTCGTGAGCCTGTGTGTGTATTTGTTAGTGGCTCCGCCCTCTCGGTCTGCCAGGCAACAGCATTTGTTGCACACAGGAAGTGGGAGTGGAGTAAGACTTTGGTAGGGGGTGACTTGCTCTTTAATAAAATATTTTATAATTTTTCTACAATCACCGGACATGCATCCTGATACCCATTAATAATAACAACAACAACAATGATAATAATAATAATAAGCCACACACCAGATCAATAGCTTTGTAGCCCTTGAATAAAAAGCTACTTTCACTTTGCTTTATGGGTTAATATTACTTTCTCTTTCTGCTGCTCGGCTCGTTTCTGTGAAACTCAGCAGATGAACAATGCGATTCTAGCTCAAATGTGCCACAAAGACACAAACTACCTGCATTTGTATTAAACACCATAGCATCTGTGTTACTGATCTCAAAATGAAACATACTTACTAAATTTCGTCTGGAGAAGTTAAGTTCACAGTGACGAACGCCTCGAAGCCTAAGACAACTTAAACTCTCCCAAACTATTACCTTCGAACCTTGACCAGCAGCTAAACCAGACTCCCACTAAGCGAGCTGCTTTTGCAAAGAAGAACGAAACTGAAACTATTTAAACTGCTCCTTCGAGCGGAAAGCCCCTTATGAGTCTGGTCGGTAAAAAACGAGATTTAAACGTTACCTGCCTCCAGTAACTGGTCGTTTTACCTACGAAGATGAATAAAATCAAATTAAATATTCTCTGCAGATCATCCACACCATATCCTTCGACCCCCACTGCATTCATTTCTACAAAGGAACGATCGGGGCGGGGCGAAACGTGGGCGGAGTCAAACGTTTAACTACGCCCATCACGCGGACGCCATATTGAAAAAAGCATGTAGAGGCCGGCCGCCATTTTGGATAGGTCTTCTTCGCCCCCAGTGCATTCATTTCTACAAAGGACATCCCACATGGATCCCTATTATGGAATAACAGGTGCATTCTTATTAACAGGAATTCAATATTTACACCTGAATGGCAGGAGAAAGGTGTTGCCTTTGTTATAGATTTGATGGACAATGATGGCCTCTTCTTGGAACATGAAGTGTTTCAGAACAAATTCAATATACATTGTACCAAAAAGGAATATTAAAAAAATTTGTAAAGCTGTTCCAGAGGCTTTAGAGCATTTGATTCTAAACACTTTGGCCTATTTTAAAGTTTCTCCCACCCTGCCTAAACTACAAATATTAAATTATCCACTCAATGATAAAAGATGCAATCCTACTTACTACAACTCTTAAATCTAAACTTCATCATAATTACAATAGGGACCCTCCACCTGACTTTTCAGTTAAAGTGCATGTAAGATATCTCAAATTACCTATCGCTCCAACGGTGAAGGAAACACATTTCAAAAATTGTAATAGGACTTATCCAGGGGATTTTTTCCTCCATAGAAGATTTAAATTTGAACTGACGGCATGCGTTTTTTGCAAATCCTCCAATGAATCACTTGATCACCTATTCTTAATCTGCCCTGTGTCCAACAGGTTTTGGCTAGACATCAAGGAGCGGTTGAATCTCAAAACACATATTCTCCCAAATGTAACTTTAAAACATGGTACAGAATTTGTAGATGATGTAATATGAAATTCAAACATAACCAGATACATTGAGTTGTGAGTGTTATTGAAATCCCAACAAAGCTGTAATCCTTTTAATTATAGCAAAACATTTTAAACTGCTATAAGCAACTTTGTTGTGTAAGGAAAAAATATAAATATATTTACACTGAGTATCCAATGTCCAGGTATGAATACTGGGAGAAGAATCTACTGCAGACTGGCTGTATTGTCCTGTAAAAAGACATCAATAGCTAAATATGAAATGCTCAAACTTCGCTCACAAAAGCAAAAACAAACTACAACCAAATTACTGTTAGGTGATCCATGTGGTTCATTGATGAGGGCGGGAACCAAGTGGAAATGACATAGCTGTTTGCAGCAAACTATTTCTCTACTCTCTGTAACAAAGTTTGTTAATCTGTTACTCTGAAAATATATTGACTGTTGAACTATAATAACCAATCCATATGAACTAAATTCACAAGAGCCATGCTACCTTCTCGATCACTATTAGACAACAGTTCAGGGTCTAGTAAAACACATAAACACAAAATATCAAATGATTTCAAGTGGTGCTCGCTGCAGAACCACAAAGGCGGAGCTGCACCAGAAGGTGGAGCTGCACCAGAGTCAGCCCCGCCCATTCTGTCAGTCCAATTCCTTCCAGTTGTCAGACTTTATAGCATTCTGGAACCAAAGAGGGTGTTATAGCTAAAAAATGCAAGATTGAGGACGGAGTTGAGAAGTGAATTGAACAGATTTTGTAAAGGTTCCATATAATTAAAAATCTAACTTTTGGAACTTTTAATCATGTTATGTTGTCATTTCCTCATAAGAAACACGCCAAAGCCATTTTTGGCCTCATTCATGCATTTTCTTCCCATCTCAGCTTCACTTTGGTCTCCTCCCCCGAAGCGGGTCTGGTCTTGGTTCTCAAATCTGGATATTCTGTGAATTTTCTGACAAATTATTTCTGAAATGACTTCTACTGAGACACCGCCAGAAAAATCATACATCCCCATCTACAAAGACACAACAAATAGGAAAATAAAAAGTAACGCCACCTGATTTTTATCACACGTGCTGGTGTAGTGGTGATGGTGTCAGGTTGACATGCGGTTTTGCGCAGGTTCGCCTCCCAGCAGTGGAAATATTCCGTACTCTCTTTTCCTGATTTCTAGCTACACTTGCCAGTACTATGTTTACAACAATTTATTTGTATGCCGTTTAACATATAATGACTACTGTGTTTTTTTATTTATTCATTCGTTTATTGAGCCAGTGTGAGTCCATCTGTGAGCAGAGTTTCAACTAAAATGCTGTTTAGGAACGACCAAATTCAAAGAACTTGTAGAGACATAAATATTTTTGCTGAAAATGAACATTACAACTAAAATATGAACAAATTAAATGTTTCAGCTGGCTAAATAGATTGTTGCCGACCCCTCCGAGAATCGAACCAGCATCAGCTGAGGGGAAAGCATAATTAAGGTCGGACGAACTTGCCACTGGACTACCAGAACCCACATGGCAATGGTACATGCTGTTGTACAGGAGTTTTATTAGAGCGGCTGTGGGCAGATATTCGCTAAGAGAAACCTTTTTATTTCGGGATATATTCAGACTTTGTCATGTAGCAAGTTATATTTATCTTGTTTAATTGGAGCATAGAACATAGCATTAACGACTGTAAACTAGTAACAGCCGTAATTCATGTGGGTCAGGTCAGTTTGCGATAAAGTTGAAAACAAAAACGGAAGTCAGTGGGCTAGGCTGAGTTTGCGTGAATGGGCGGGGCTGACTCTGGTGCAGCTCCACCTTATGGTGCAGCTCCGCCTTTGTAGTTCTGCAGCGATCACCCTCTCAATGATTTTGAAAATATTTGATAATCAATATCACCACATGTTCTTTATGCCTACCATTCCTTCAATGTCTTGCTCCAAACCCAGACTACGAAAGTCAAAGCGGGTCAAGATGATTCTATTTACCATTGTAAGGTGCTGAGTGGGACTTTTGGTCTCATCCAAGACCTGTGACAGCTAGTGGAAGAAAACAAAATCATTACATATATGCGTGATTATATAACTGACATTCATACAACCCCAAATGTGGACCCACCACCCGCAAGAGGAACATGAAGGGTCCAGTGCAGTGTGGATCGGGTGGCATACCGAGGCGGGAGCCTTGGCCGTCCGATCCCCGGACAAGGAAACTGGTTTTTGGGACATGGAACGTCACCTCGCTGGCGGGGAAGGAGCAGGAGCTTGTGGCAGAGGTTGAGCGGTACTGGCTAGATATAGTCGGACTCACCTCAACACATAGCATTGGCTCTGGAACCCAAGTCCTTGAGAGGGGTTGGACACTCTCCTTTGCTGGAGTTGCTCTGGGTGAGAGGCGGAGGGCTGGGGTTGGCTTTTTGTTTGCCCCAAGACTCTCTGCCTGTGTGTTAGGGTTTACCCTGGGGGACGAGAGGGTAGCTTCCCTGCACCTTCGAGTCAGGGAATGGGTCCTGACTGTTGTTTGTGCTTATGGGCCAAGTATAAGTTCAGAGTACCCACCCTTTTTGGAGTCCCTGGGACGAGTGCTAGATAGTGCTCCATCAGGGTACTCCATTGTCCTGCTGGGGGACGTCAATGCTCACGTGGGCAATGACAGCATGACCTGGAGGGGTGTGATTGGGAGGAACGGCCCCGCCTGAGCTGAACTCGAGTGGTGCATCGTTATTGGATTTCTGTGCAAGCCGCAGTTTGGCCATAACGAACACCATGTTTGAACATAAGGATGCCCATTGGTACACTTGGTACCAGGGCAGCCTAGGTCGCAGGTCGATGATAGAATTTGTAGTCGTATCATCTGACCTGCGGCCGTATGTTTGGACACCCGAGTGAAATGAGGAGCGAAGCTGTCAACTGATCACCACCTGGTGGTGAGTTGGATCAGATGGCAGGGGAAGATGCCGCGTAGACCTGGCAGACCCAAACGCATAGTGAGGGTCTGCTGGGAATGCCTGGCAGAAGAACCTGTCAAGACGGTCTTCAACTTCCACCTCCAGCAGAGCTTTGACCGCGTCCCGAGAGCAGTGGGGGACATTGACTCAGAGTGGGCCTTGTTCCACTCTGCGATTGTTGAGGCAGCTGTTACTAGCTGTGGTCGCAAGGTGGCCGGTGCCAGTCGTGGTGGCAACCCCCGTACCCACTGGTGGACACCAGAGATTCGGGGAGCCGTCAGGCTGAAGAAGGAGGCCTACAGGGCGTGGCTGGTCTGTGGGTCTCCGGAGGTAGCAGACAGGTACCGGATAGCCAAGCGGGGTGCAGCAGTGGCAGTTGCCGAGGCAAAATCTCGTAAAATAAACGTAACAGCAGCGAACCGGTGAATAATCCTTTGACTCTGAGACGGGAGAGGATCCAACGATGAAGCAAGTCTGTGGGTGAGTATCCAAGCAGAAAACCGAGCTCAGGATAAAATGAGTTCCAAATTTTCAAAACAAGACGAGGTTCAAAATCACTATGAGGCTAGAGTCTACCAGGCAGTAGATAATCATCCGGCGTTGTATGAGGATAATCGTCCTCCTTTTAAAGCCGGCCCGCTGATCAGTCTGATGCGGATCAGCTGCGCTCCCTCTCCTGCAGGCAAAAACTTAGAAATGATGAGATGATGGGCAGAGTACTCACCCCGGCTCATGACAGATGCACTGTCATCAGGTCCTATATCATTTTGGATTTGGTTGTTAGGAGGCTTAATACAAAATTCATGTGAATGGCCAACATTTGATAACCACCCTTTGGCATCATCCGCAAAGTTCAAAAACACTTTTTCCTTTTCATCAAAATATGTATTTTGTTTTTCTCTTTCATCCTGAGGTAAGTCCAGCGACATGAATGACAAATGATGTTGTTTTGCCTCATCAACACAAATTATCACTCCATCCAAAAGATACTTGACTTTATTGATATGGTCTGCAGAATGCATCAGTTTGTCTATTTGTTTCATGTATGTTTTGGCTTGTTTAAATTTCATTGATCGTTTTTCTTGGCGTGTAATGTAGTTGCAGGTAATCTATTAGATGTAAATCTAGTCGGCAGGTTTATTAACTGAAGATTACAGACAGCTACTGTGTCACCATGGGGTTACAAGTGTTTTAAAGCTGTCCTCATGTTTGTGGCTGTTGAAATTAACTTTCATTTAACACTCTGTTTCAAATCATTCAAATTACATATTAAAACATGAGAAATGTTTCTTTTCAAGCAGTAAAATACAAAAAAAAAAATAAAAATAAATTAAAACTCAGTTATTTATGAATGATTTTTATTTGCAGCCTAATCCAGAAATCTTTGTGAAATTAGGAAACAAAAATCTCAAATTACTTGAAAAAAGCATAAAAAAAGCAGCAACATGAAAAAACCTGGATAGTTAGAAAGTTTGTATTGTTCTATTGTCGGTGTCATTTTTACTTTCAGGGTAAATGAAGGGAGACCAGGAATGGTTGGAAAGATCAGAATTTATGATTTACATGTTTAGAATTACTATATAATTTTATATGTTAAAGAAGCTTTTCCACTTTTGCACAGTTCTTCTAACCCTTCTCTGAATATCCTGGTGAACTAGAGTATTGTTCATATGGAGCTCTTTGTTTGAACTGCGACACACGGACAGACTATACTAATGTATCTCTGATTTAGAACGACTGAACTAATCTTAATCTGTTACAGGTTTAATGTAAAGTGGAAATCATTCCAAGAAATACGCCTCAAATGTATAAAATCTAACTTCCCAGCAGGATTTTAATGATTCTGTTATTTTCCTCCTTTAATAATGCTGCAGAGATCACAATACAAACTGTTCCAAGTATATTTAAAAGAATACAACTGCATCCACCTTTATTAGAAAACTGTCCAGAGCTCGAGGGAGGGGAGCGAGTGGACAAATGAGTCCACATTTTGGGTCCAAGTCTTCATCACACTTTGTTTCTGCTGGAATTAAAGGCAGCAGAGGGTTCTGTCTCCTACAGGATGGTTTGAGTGGAGTCGGTGGTGCTGTTGGACCTCTCACCGCTGGGTTTCTGCTCTGTGTTTGTAGAACTCCCTGCTGCTGGTTCTGCTCTGCGGGGATGGTCACCCCTCAGAGCATCTGGGGGAGGAGAAACCAGCACTCGCTCAATTTGCTCACTGGCTGTTCTGTTTGTCACAATCAGGTAGTTGGGCTCAGGGTGGTGGGCGCTGGAGCGATGCTGCAGTGCATGCTGGGTGCAGGAAAAGGAGCGCTGCCGGGGGGCGGGCTGTGGCGACAGGAAATGAGGCGTGGTGGCTCGAGGAGCGTCCTGATGCCTGTCGCGGTCCTCATCCTCTGAGGTCACCTCCTGTAAGGTGCTGATTGGTCGAGGGGAGCGGCCCATGATTCTTGGGGGAACGAGCGCAGTCGCTGATTGGTTGAGCTGTGGCCGCCAGTTCTGAGGGGAGGGGTACTGAACCTGGCCCACTGACCAATCACTGGTAAGAAAAAGATTTAACATGTGTTAGAAGTAGCTCCTTTAGTACTATTGGTGACTAGCTGGAGACAAAAATGTGAGAAAATCAGCAAATTGCCAGTTGAATTGCACTTCTGACACTCGTGGCAAGTTTAATCATGGCTGGTCTTGTGGAGCACGTGATGTCACTAGGATTTAAGGGTTCAAAAGGTGTATTTGTCAGGCGTATGCGCAAATGGGATGTAACATGAAATGATTCATAATGTGAGGAATGCAGTGCACAAGGTAAACCGGAGCTAGTTTAAGTTGTAGTTGCAGGGCTTGATCTGTCTGCGGAGCCTCATATTCTGGGTAAAAGCTCCTCCCGAGTCTTTCAGGTCTTGCTGACAGGCTGCAGAAGCTTTCAGCAGCCGAAATAGACACGAGGCTCATAGTCAGGATGTTTTTTTTCCACAGCGGTGAAGTAAAAGTCTTCTGTGTGTTTCTTCTAACCGCATTACTTTGTTCTTTTTTGAACACAGAAAAGGGTTGTTTTACTGTTTTTTGCTGACGTTTCGACTACGACTGCAGTCTTTTTCAGAGCTTGCCGCCGTTGGCGAGCTCTGAAGATGACTGCAGGAGTAGTCAAAACGTCAAGTAACCCAGTGATGTAAAAGGTTTTGAGGATCCCCGAAGAGATCCCAAATCTCCTCAGCTGCCTCAGGTGGTAAAGCCACCGTCTTGCCTTCTTGGCCGAGTCTGTCTGTTAGGTGGACTCTGAGGCCCGCGGGCACGAGGGAGTGAGCTAGACTCATTAAAGATTCAAGTAAAGACACTACTTTGATGATTTGCGCAGCTTCCCAGGAACCGCCCAGAGATGCCATCAGAAGATTTTCTAATGATTACACGCTTCAGTCACAGTTGCAAACTATCTATGTTGGGATTTATTCAGAAATTACCATCTTATCCTTCCAAATTGATCCTTTCCAAAGTTGTTTAGCATTTTTTGCACTTCTGACTTGTGGAAACTAAATTGGGAGAAGTTTGAGATGGGCTGTGAGGCCCTGCATCTCACACTGAATGTTTGGAGACATCTAGGAGACTCCCTCACTAATGTTGTAATGTGAAGTCTCACAGCCCACTGATTTTCTCCGTGAATCTCCAAACTGAGCTCCCTCTGATGCAGCTTAGATACCGACAGTCCCACCTTAAAAGATCCATCTGATCAGAGATCAGTCATAACTTAGGTGCTTAGTTTAAGATGTCCTCTCTGAGTTTCTGAAACCTTACTTTTGTGCTTGTGGGGTCATATCTCTGTGACCAATGATCCCAGAGAAGGAGGCGCTTCTTCCAGGCAGGCCCTGTGGTCCGACCCATGGAGAGTAGATCAGAGCGTGCTCCTCCCACATCACATCGCTGGCCGGGCTGACGGGGACCGGCGCCCTCTGCATCTGGTGAGCCAGGAGGAGCTCCAGGACCTGGTGGTGCATAGCCTCTCTGGCCACGTCAGTTGGACGACGACCTCTTCGGTCGTGCAGCTCCAGATTGGCACCGTGAAGAAGGAGAAGCCTGGCTGTGTCGTAGCAGCCGTGGAGGGCAGAGATGAAGAGTGCCGTCTCACCCTAACAGGAAATTAATTCAGAGGTGAGAAAACTATAAAACTTCTCCATATTTAGATTTAAATTTTCTTTTTCAGGAACTAAAATAGGAGCTACCCAGCAGCAGATTGAGGATTAAATGTGATCTCTGAATAATATTCAGAAACAGCAAATACCTTATTGTCCTGAAGGTCCACCGCGGCCCCGTAGCGTATGAGGGTCCTGGCCAGGGAGAGGTGGTTCACTGAGCATGCCCAGTGCAGGGCTGATCTCCCTGAGAGAGACAGTGTGAATGAAAGGGACAGTGAGGGGGGAAGAAGGGAGGGAGTAAGTCAGCCAGTGAACAACCATTACACAACAGAGTCGAGCTCAGATGATGAAAAGACGGGAGATGAGGAGGAGGAACGCCTCGGCTGAAGTGGGGCGGGGATGATGGGAAAGAAAATAAAGACTGAAGGAGAGGAACTCGGAAGTTTTGCAGAAAGCTGAAGCAAGGAGGAGGATGAGACACAAAGCTAATATGTCCATGGACCCGAGGACATTAACTTTGTTCTGAGTCAGAGGAGGACAGCAGGGGAGCTGGAGGAGACAGAGGAGAAACACAAAGAGAGGACGTGAGAGAGATGGGGTAAGTTACAGATCACGCTGCCCCCTTCAGTTTGAAGTTCAGAAAAAAAGATAATTTTCTCATCAGCTTTTTTAAAATTCATTAGAAACGTCTCTGTAACATTTTCAGCACACAACCAAATTAAAATGTGATGAATAAATAAAATGAGTTGAGGAACAAACTTGAGACCATATTTAATTATGATCTGCAGGAACCTTCTCCATCAGAGCCAAAATAGCACTGCTGCTGTAAACTCCTTAGAGACGAAGGCAAGCAGCTCGCCAGAGACATGTTAAATCAGAGCCTGCAGGAAACAGAAGCCTACCAGTGTGATCTGTGTTGTTTACGGGGACTCCGGCTTGGAGCAGCTCCAAGACCACCCTGTCCAGTCCGCTACGCACAGCTCGGATCAGAACCACAGACCCATCTGGACCACACCACTCTGCCGACTGTCCACGTGACACATACAAACACATAAAGCATATCCACGACACACATAAATTACCTTCTGTTTCAGGTTTCAAATAATAACAGATGCTTCTAAACATAAGGATGAACATTTTTAAACAAAAATAAAATAAACAGAAGACCTGCTGAGGAGGGCTGAGTAGAGGAGGAGGCATGACGTTCCTCTCCCATCCTCTAGATGGAGCTAAAAAAAACAAAAAACATTTCAGAATGGGTGTGTGTGTGTGTGTGTGTGTGTGTGTGTGTGTGTGTGTGTGTGTGTGTGTGTGTGTGTGTGTGTGTGTGTGTGTGTGTGTGTGTGTGTGTGTGTGTGTGTGTGTGTGCGTGTGTGTGCAAGGTGATTTTATTTTATTGAGCAAAAAAAGCTGGTGCGTTATGGTTGTGCACAACCCTCTTTAGGGCATGAAGAAGATGGTTTGAGAGAGGAGTTCAGGAAGCTATCTATGCCAAGTGGGAAAACCTGATTTAAATAGAGGGGGAGGTCTCAGGTTTGACCTTTCCAGCACCTATAATGCAGCTCTGCATCTAATCCCCAAACATTTTCAGTCTAGGCCACAACCTCCTGCATCTAATCAATATGATTCCCTTACAATAGAGATTAACGACCTCGATGACTTGTCAGGAGGTAGGGAGGAGGGTTATGCATAAGTAGTTTCTACTCATTAAGCAACAATAGACAGCTACAGTTTATAAGGTCAGAATTGACAAAAACTCCTCGGATGAGAATTGAAATGTCGTTAAGAAACCAAAGTAGTCCAGTTGCCTTCATTTGAAGCCCTTTGGACATGACCTGGATGACTGAGAACCTTCACCAGCCAAAGATACTCCTCCTACGTTTTTTCCCTACATTGACGGTAATAAGCTTCCGTAGACCTGTCAGTGAAAGTTAAAGGGTTAATTAAAAATCATAATGGACTCCGTTTCATTACGCTGTATAGGTCTGCAGTTCTGGGAGGCTCCAGGCCGAAAGTGTCTCTGCTCCGGGCTTCTGTGGTCACAGATGGACGGGTCCTCCTGTCTCCTGGAATAATTCATGCTGATGTCCTCCATTGAGCTTTGGGTGAAGTCTGTGTCACTACCCACTTCCTGGTCCCTTTTGAGAGGCCTGAAACCCAAAATATGCATTTATTTCAGCAACATTCGTCAAAAACAATGGTCTCTAATGACAAAAATCTATTTATCTAAATGAACATACAGTCATGAGTGCTGCAGCCCAGCACATAAGACCACAGTATTGCCATGTTGGATTTAGGCTTTTTAAAGTAAGCACGATAGTAGTTTTAGTCCTGGATCAAGGAGATGAGCAGCTGTGAAATGTTATATTTTTGTACCTTTGTCATTCGTCTTTAGAAGAACATTAACTTAAATCCTACCTCTGTAACTTTATAAGCTGCCACCAATGTGCAGCCAAAACATTTCTATCAATACTTTAGAGCAGTCCAGTTTAGGGCCCTCATTCATCAACTACTTATGGACATGTCTGTACAGATTTCTTTTATAGAAACAATTTTAAACATTATGTGATATTTACCATCTTGTACGTTTTGTGTAGAAATGTGTCTAATTATAAGAACAGCTCTGACCATGCGTAAGAACAGCATCAAAACTGCAATACTGAAGATCTCAGTCATCCACACGTGTTCCTCATCCACAAATTATATTTAGCAAGTAAGTAATTATGCCAATGGAGAAACTGCTTAATCCCATAACAGATGTTGGAACTTATAGAAGACACCTGTGGCTGATGGGAATTTGATCACTGATCTTGTGTTATTGGAGGATTTGGTAGAGTGTGTACTCAAGACATGTCTTCTGAGAGCGCACTGGTCTGATTCCTGAAGGAGAGCCTCCGGGAGTGAAGCTGTAATTTGGGACCCAATGTGGATCGACAAATCCAACTCCAGTCTCTATTCAATTAGGATTTTTGCCACCAAGACCTTCCAGCATGAGATAGCAAACAACGGGCAGCAGCCATCACTGAGTTGCATCATTCTATTATGAGTACTGTAACATGTTACGGGTGAAGAATCCAGTCATTTGTAAATGACTGGGAACAGAAACAAGCACAAGTACGCACAAGTGGGATTTATCAGCCGTCGATTGCGGAGGAACTTGCATACGAGTGGCCACCGCACATTTCACAAATCAGGATGTTGTTCTTTTGTATGAACATTCTTAGTTTCTACGAATGTTTGAAGGGCACTCGTGTCTTAGTTTTTTTCCCTGCTTAATCACAAGAAGAAGAAAAGAAGAAAGTATCATTTCTATAGCGCCTCTCAAGATAAAAATCATGAGGAACTTCACAAAAACAAAAAATGTAAAAATATAAAAAAGCATTTAGAAAATGTTTAAAATATATTTAAAATGAGCAAAAATAGACAATTGTGATTAAAAAAATGTTAAGAAAGAGAGAGTGAACAGGAAAGAGGGAAATCAGTGGATCCTGAGGAAGGTGGAAGAGCAGAATAAAGAGAAAGTGGTGGAGAAGGTCATACAAAAGCTAGATTGAACAAGTGAGTCTTCAGCTGCTTTTTAAAGGAGACCACTGAGTTCACAACTGACTAGTTGAATCACCTGTTCAGCAGGTCTTTAGGTTCAGAAGAGTGGATTCAAATCAGGGTCCTCATTTAGCGAATGTTTGTAGAAAATGTCCAGTATTCCTTCCTACGAACGAAATTTTGTTCGTACAAAAGGTCAAAGTTCTGATTTACGAAACATGCGTAAAATTCTTCCAATACATGAAATACGCACACATCTGTGCATAAGTATGGTTGATGAAGGAGGACCCTGGTGTGTTGGTGAGAAAACATCTGAAACTTGCAGGATAATGCACACCACTATAGATCCTCAGGTTATTAATGGGCAACCAAGAACCCATAGTTGGTTGTTTGTTTAAAATTTAAAACATTTTATCTTAGTCACATGAAAAAAAAAATTGTCTGAAATTGTTTTATTTTGTACTCCGGACTTTACCTAATTAACACCAAAAGTTTGAAAAAAGCTCCTGGTATTGGTTCACATTGAACTATAGAGTCATCTTGGTTTTTTTTCTTCATGTTCAAAGAGATTAAACATTAAACTCTATTAAGAAAATAAAACATTAAAAGCAAGTGTGGACTGGTAAATTAGTCTGTTTCACACGACCATCCCACCAACCTGTTTGGCTGCATCTTTAGCTAGCTCTTTTGTTTCTTTATATCAGGCATGTCCATAGTGCGGCCCGGGGGCCATTTCTGGCCGTCCCAGCAATTATGTGCGACCCACACTTGAATTTTTAGAATGATGAATTTTGTCTCTTCAGGAAGCTGTTGATATATAGATCATGTTTATGTTTCCATTTGTACTTATAAGCCTATTTTTGATTTATTTTGAAGGGTACAAATAAAAAAAATTACTGTAAAAAATATTTGCATTTTTGTCATTGAGAAAATCACGTTATTAAGTTCAAACATGACAATTTTGGCCCTCGTCTTGAAAAGTTTGGACGTCCCTGCTTTCTATAATGATTTCATGCTATCAGACCTTTGAATGACTTCAAAATGAGTCAAGATTCAGTTAATTATACTTCCTTCTCAATTAACCAAAAAAAAAAACGTATTTAAAGTAGATCAAAAGGGAACCTATTATAGAGTATATTTCGTCATATAAGAGAGGATTTGCAGGTTTAAATTTAAAAGAAGCGATGTTCCAGAAGTGAATTTCTATAGAACAAAATTAACTGAACCAGGAGACGAGGATATATTTTGACTGTGGAGATTGCAGGAAAAGTGAGATCATTAATCCAGTAGCCACAACATCCTGCTAGAACAGCTCCAGTAACCTCATTCGGATGGCGTCCTCGCCCAGCGGCTCCCTCCTTCTCTTCTTCTCAGCTTCCTTTGCCTTCTTCTTCTTCCTCAGGCTGATTTTATCTTTCTCTCTGCTGGATTTGACTCGTTCCTGGTGCGCTGTGTGCTGCATCCAGGCCTTCTCTTTGCTGTCCTCGTCCTCTGTGACTTTAGGCCGATGTCTGACCCTGACGCTGCTGTTGCCATTGCTCTCCGCTCGCTGTGACCTCACCTTCCTCATTACCAAGAGAGCCACCAGCGGCAGCACAAGCAGGAGGCCAATCGCTATGGCAATGACGGCCCAGATCCACGCAGGGGTCGGCTCTTTAAATTAAACAATATAAAAATTAGAAATTAAACAACTGAAGTCTTTTACTTTTTTATAATCACAATAACAAATGTGAGGAAAACACTGCAAATAATTGAAAAATAAGATTTTTATTCAAATACTCTCATAATTTTTCTGTGAACGTGCACACTTCTCTATTTCTGACATTAAAAAATGTTAAAAGTCTTGTAAAAATGCACAATAGATGAACACACTGGAAACACAAAGTTATGTCAGTGTTTAGTTTGGATGGGATTTTAACGCTGGATGTGTGTGAAGAAACCAGAAATGACAGCGCCTACCTCTGACTTCCATTTCCTCCTCTCTGCTTCCTATTTCCTCTCGGACCCCTCTGATGCTGATGATGGCCTTAAGCTCTGGGAAGGTTGGGAACGTGGAGGGCTTCAGCAGCATCACTGCGCGTAGGAAACTGGCCGCCTCGGTAGCGTAAGGAAAACAGGTTAAAGATGAGCGGGAGCATGGCCTATTGTCCACTTGGAGGAAAAGAAGGAATCTAAGAGAGACAGATTGAACTGGTCATTTCATTTTCATTATTATTTTCTTCTTCATTATTAACTTTCCCTTGTGTCAGGATTTCATAGATCAATGAACTTTTTGGTTTGAGCATTGCTGCATATGAGTCTAGAACAGGGGTGTCACACTCATTTTAGCTCAGGGGCCACATTGAGGGAAATCTAGTCCCAAGTAGGCCGGGCCGGTAAATTAAAAACAACTTCAGATTGTTTTCTTTGTTTTAATACAATCAATATAAAACAAGGCTGGAGCCTGAGGACAGTGTATCCAAAACAGTACAAGTACAACACCTGAAGTGTACTTGCAAATTTGAAAAAAATAAAAAACTCAATAAATAACAAAACATTCCTTAGTGATTCAAAGAGCTTACAGATCACATGGCTAGATCAGTTTCATGCAGCACTTAAAGTATATTTGACTCATTTTACATTACATCTTTTAGCTTTCACCAGCACATCAGCACCAAGTCACATCCTGGGTGGCGGCCAACTTCAGGATGTGATTCAAGTTCTTGTGTGAGCCTTGAGCGCAGCTTTGTTTTATTTATACTCATTACAGAGAAAACTTGCTCACAAAGATAAGTTTATTTTCACTCTACATTGTAAAGTATGAAAATAAAGTTTACACAGCCATCTCGCGGGCCGGATTTAACCTGCTTGCGAGCCGGATGCAGCCCGCGGGCCGCATATTTGACACCCCTGGTCTAGAATGTCTTTTAGATTATTGTCAGCTGCAGCTGAATGAGTCTTGTCTTCTAAAACTCATATGATTAAAGTCTGACTTCTCTGTTGTGATGGAGCCGATGGTTGGAGCTCAGCAGCCTGAAGTTTTAGTAAAGTTTTTAAGAGACGTCTTTATGGTGGGTTAACCGGGGTTAAATAGTCAACCCAGTTAATCCTTGCAACCCTATTTATAATGCAGAGTGATGATGTATCCATACACACATCCGCCCTAGATCTTCCCTTAAGCAGCAGGTCTACTCCAAGCCCCTCCCGGATGATCAAGCTTCTCACCCTATCTCTAAGGGAGAGCCCAGCCACCCTGCGGAGAAAACTCATTTTGGTTGCTTGTATCCATGATGTCGTTCTTTCGGTCACTACCCAAAGCTCGTCACCATAGCTGAGGGTTAAGGTAGATCAAACAGTAAACCGAGAGCTTCACCTTCCAGCTCAGCTCTCTCTTCACCACGACAGATCAGTCCAACACCCACATCACTGCAGACACAGCACCAATCTGCTCATCAATCTCTGGCTCCATTTGTTTTTTCTACATTCGTGAATTAGACCCCAAGATACTTCCACTTGGGGCAGGACTTCCTCCCTGATCTGGAGGAAGCATACTATACCCTTTTCTGACTCAAGAACATGATCTCAGATTTAGAGGACCTGATTCTTATTTCAGCTGCTTCACACTTAACTGTAAACTGCCCCAGCAAAATCCGGAGATCACAGTCTGAGGACTCCAACAGAACCACATCATCTGCAAATAGCAGATCCTCTCACCACCTAAGCTGAGTCTATAAATCCTGTCCATAAAAGTCACGAACAGAATCAGCAACAAAGGGCAGCCTTGGTGGAGTCCAACTCTCACCGGAAGTAAGCCCGACTTGTTGCCAGCAATGCAGACCGAGCTCTGACACCGGTCATACAGGGACCTAACAGCCCGAATAAGAGGGCCTGGTTCCCCATACTCCCTGAGTTACCCCACAGGACACCCTGAGGAACACAGCTGAACATCTTCTCTAAATCCAGAAAACACACGTGGATTGGTTGGGCAAACTCTCATGCACCTTCCATGACCCCCAGAAGGGTACAGAGCAGGTCCAGTGTTCCACAGCCAGGACAAACACCACATTGCTCCTCCTAAATCTGAAGACAGACAATCCGATGGACTCTCTTCTCCAGAACTCCTGAATAGGCTTTACCAGGGAGGCTCAGGAGTTTGATTCCCCTGTAGTTGGAACTACACATAATTTGAACAAAAGGACAAACATGGAGACGTTTTTGCTTTGACTGGTGCAAGTGGACGAGAATATGCGTACTTGACTACTCAGCTTAAGCAAAAGTTGAACATTGGTCTTTTGCAATCCTGAGTTGTGAGATGCCCTCTGCTGTCACCATTTTTGGTTCCTAAATTAGATTGAATGGAGGTGGTGGGGGTCAAGTTTTACACTCATTTTTAGAATATATGGTCACTAGACCTAATTAAAATAAAGTTCTACCCTTCGGTAAAAATAAACAGAAGTCATGAAGGAATCCGAGCTGCTATATGAAAACGCCAATGACACCAGCCTATTATTAAGATCCCCTAAAGCATGAAGCAAAGGAAGATAAGCTGTACATAAATTATGAATAAGTGGTGCATGTTGAGATCCTTCTTTTCCCAATCATGCCTCCAGTGGATTTTAGACATAAAACCATAACAGAAATTATAAATACTGATGTTGCAGATCTTTGGTTTACAACAAAAGCATTTAACCGTTCTATTTACTACCCACCCATTGGAGTCAGATTGGGAGGGGCGTGCAAGCAGCTCAGCAAGCTCCTTAGGGTCAAGGTCAAACAGGTTGATACTTGCAGCGAGAGACAGGGAGCCTCTGAGTGTGAGCGGCGTCTGAAGGAGGCTGCTGAGTGTCCAAAGTAGAGGGCTGATGGAGAAGCTGGCATTTTGTTTTGGGATTTTAGTGTGAAGGAGCAGGGTGCCTTTAGCCCACAGAGGGCTCTGGCCTTTGAAACAATCACTGCCGTCCCATCCACAGGCGGCATTGTTGCATCCTTGATCGCAGCGACCGCTGGCGTAATAAGCACGGCAGTACTCGGTGTGGCCAGGACTGAAGGTTACAGAGAGAGTGAGAGACATAATTAGTGATGAACATGCATACTATAGTAGTATTGATATAGGAGGTCAAGAATAAACTCGACTGGCTTGTCAGGAAAAAACATTTTTTAAATGTAAATAGGAGCAACATAATCGTTGTAATCACAGTCGGTTGTACGTCGCATTCAGGTGAATGTTAAGGTACTTAATTAGAGAAAAGCAATTTTTGGCCTTATAGTGGGATGAAAAGGTTTGGGCAGCATTGTTAATCTTCATGATTTTCTTGTATAAATCTGTGGTTGTTATGATAAAAGAAATCAATATATATCACATAGGAGACGCACACAGTGATATTTGAGAAGTAAAACAAAGTTTATAGGATGTACAGAAAGTGTGCAGCTACAAAGGTGATCAATGACATAGTTGTTGCTCTGGATAAAAGCAGTACTGTGCTTCACTTTTTATTGTACTGTTAAAAGCCTTTGCCACTGCAGACCATGCTGTTTTAAAACAAAAGCTTTTTTGTTTGGGATTGTCTGAACATGTGATCTCATGGTTCACAGTCTACTTGAAGGACAGAACTCAATGCGTTAAATGTGATGGGTTGTCTGAATTTTTGAAAGTCCACAAGGGAGTACCACAGGGTTCAGTTTTGGGACCCCTCTTGTTCATTATGTATATTAATGACATAGGACACAATGTGTTGGATGCTAATATGCACTTTTACGCTGATGACACAATCATTCACTGTTTTGGAACATCTCCCACCAAAGCTGTTGAATTCTTACAGAAAGCATTTAATGATGTCCAACAAACACTTCTGCAGGTAAAATTGGTCCTCAGTGCAGACAATACTAAGCCAATGTTGTTTTCAAACTCTAAAGAAAGACCTCTAAGTATGCCCACAGTGACCACTCTTGGGGGAAATATCATTAAAGTGGTCCACTCATACAAACACCTTGGTGTCTGGTTTGATGACTCCCTCTCCTTTAAGCCCCAAAATCTTGTGAAAAAACTCAAACTCAGACTGGGTTTTTTTTTTCAAAATAAACTGTTTTTCTTTTGAGGCAAAATTTTTTGTCTATTCTGGATTGTGGAGAACTTTTGTATATGAATGTCTCAGCAGAGTGTCTTGGTAAGTTTGATGATGTTTATCATGCCTCACTGGGGGGTTTTACTGACTGTAGACCGCTGCCCCATCCTTGTGAAATGCATTCTTGAGATGGCGTTCTTTGTCCACCAAGAGGTTGGGACATTGGTACAACTTTCATTTATAAGGCTATGAAAAAGGCCTTGAAAATGAGGCTTTGTTCTAAATGGGACCTTCCTGGTTAAATAAAGAATAAATTTCAAAAAATTTACTGAAATTTTTAATCGTAAAAACCAATGATTATACAGGAAAATCATGAAGATTAACAAGGCTGCCCAAACTTTCACATCTCACTGTATATGTAGATTATATTTATTTATAGAAAATATCAAGGTTTAAATGTTATAAGTTCAAAAAAGAGGCCAAAATGAGAGACAATAGAATTAAATTTTACACCTAATTCTTATTTATAAAGGCCAAAATGCAGATGTTCTTCGCTCAGTTTGACTTTGAACCATTGCAGCATCTTATTCCTTTTAAGCTGTTCTGTTGTAGATTTGCTGCTGATCATTGTTCTGTTTCATGAACCAGTTTGGTCCAACCTTCAGTTGACGGCGCTCAGGGTTGACTCTAGAACATTTTGGTCTACAGCCGTTTGTGTTCCTATGCTGTGTTTGGTTTTATCCAAATATCCTGTGTGTATTGTAAACACCTCCCTATTGGTCTGTCCAAAGGCCTTTGTTCCATAAATCTAGATATTCATTCAGATGAAAAAAATTTACGTAAATTGTTCTTCCATCAAGTTTTAACCCTCCCACTGTCCTAATGGGTGTTACCCCACGAGGAAAGTTGACCATTGAGCAGAGTTGATGGTTTATCCCTTGGGTCCATGTGGCAGGGGTGAGGAGTGAGCACCACCTCACCCCTGCCACATGGACCTCAAGGGATAAACCATCAATCCTGCTCAATGGTCAACTTTCCTCACGGGGTCACCCATTAGGGAGGGTTAAAGGAGAAGGAACTTCATCCTGCAACCCCCCAGACGAACCTTAGCCTACTTGTTGTTATTCTCAGCCTTGTCGTGTCATTAACCTGCTAACTGAGGCTGGTAGAGTCTGAAGTAGCGCTTTGGGGGTTTGTAATTTCTTTGAGCACTGAACTTTGACCTCAGGGTGAACTTGTCTGTATGTTCAGTCCTATTCTAAATGTTTGCTAATATGAAATGGTTTGTAAGTGACTTTTGACCACCCCAGACCAATGGGGCAGCAACAGTTGCTTTTCTTAGATCAGTCCTATGGCAAGGTGTTTACACACACCTGCATACTCCAGACCTGAAACAATTTGTAGGGGAGCTCACACTAATAAGGATCAGTTAACCTAACTAAGAGTAGATTACACTGATTTAGGTATTTTTTTTTATTTGTGATATTTTAATATGTGGTGAGGCTTTGATTTTTTTTATCTTAATGTCCCTGAAGTGGAAAGACGTGAAATTGCTTTTCCACATCTACGCTGACAGAAAGTAAATATGAACACAAAAACAATTTCTAAACGTTGGATCAATGGAACCAGTGTTTTACTTGCAGTGGCCCCGGTCCTTCAGGCAGTCAAAACCATCTCGAAGACACTCGGGGTCCAAGCAGTCTCTGTCACAGGACCCGTCTCCAAACTTGTCCTTACATTTTCGGCTTGCTGAACACTGGCCCCATGGGTCAGAAGGAGCAGCTGTGGAGGTATATGTATATGTGGAGTGAATAAAACTAGCATGCTGATGGCACTGGTCCAACTGGTCCCACAATTTATTTAGTTTTATCAAAGAGACCAAAAAGACTTTTAAAGTGGAACAATAGATGGCCCACAGTGGGTGTCTGTGATTAAACCAAATGTGTGCATACCTTTAACCTCAAAACTCACTTTTGTAAGTTTGAAGCACTTCGCCAACCAGGATAGTGCCTCAGGTAAGAACCCCTCCCTGGTCCCATATATGCACCAAACCAGAGCCTCTGACCTGATTATTGGGAATGTGTTTTTGTTCACTTTAGCTGACATTAAACACACTTTGAAACCACAGAACCAGCTCTCACACACACTCAGTCCCAGTCATTGTTTCAGACCTTCAGCAGCTATTCATCACAACGCAGGTCGGGCCGTGAAAGGTGGGTCCCGGACTCCCGATACGACCCGCTAAAGGGGACAGGAAATAGGCCCGACATAAACAGGAAGTTTCCAGAAAGAGACAAAAAGCCAAAGGAAACTGAGGAAACGGAGTGGGTCGGGAACTCGATAAAGGTCGAAGGTCGTCACTGAGGCGATGAGGAATGTGATGGAGCTGGACAATGGGTTTGGCAGGTGTTAACGAGACCGTAAAACTAACAGAGGAGAATGCTGACAATAGAGCTGAAATTAGACGTGTTTTATACTTCTCACTTACTTAATCCCACATTCAAGGATTTGAAATTCTAATCTCCTCACTTTCACAGAATTTCAAGAAAAAAGAAACACAACTTTATCAGTGGCTTATTTCGGATAAATTTACCCAAGTCCTGAAAGCATAAGAATTAGGTCCTAAAATGATCAAATAATGTGCTAGGAGATTTTGTTTGACATTTTTAATGAGTTAATGCTACTTTTGTCATTCAGGAATCAAAGTCTTAATGTTAACAGATTTATTATGAATTTGATGATAAGCTCACCTTGACAGCTTAGTCCCAGCAGAACAAACGTCCCGAGAGCCAGCATGTTCAGTGTCCTACTTTCTGCTCAGAGCCAGAAACCTTCTTCTGAGGTTCCAGAAAGTTCAGCTGAAACTTACAGCATTACGCGAGGGATCCGCTGCTCAGCCTGGACCGTTGGCTCTGACTGGGTGAAGTCATCAAACTACCTCACCGCCAACGCCATCCAGCACGAGTGCCCCGCCCACTCCTGTTCACTTGCTCCTTTTCTTTTCTGAGGCGCTGCGGATATCTGGACAACTTCCTGCCACTGTGTGGAGAACAATAGGAAAGGCGATAACTTCTGTGTGTGTGTGTGTGTGTGTGTGTGTGTGTGTGTGTGTGTGTGTGTGTGTGTGTGTGTGTGTGTGTGTGTGTGTGTGTGTGTATTTAGACTACAAAGACTTGAGGGCCTCCTAGGAGAGCTGTATGTTAAAAAAAGACTGATAGTGGTTTGAATTTGAATTTTTGAAAACATTGATACTTATTACTTTTCCATATGTTTAATTTAACACTACATGAACAGGTGAGTATAAATATTTATTTCAATCATTTAAAGGTGCAAGAAGTAAGAATGACACCCTGTGGTCATATTTGGGTACTGCAGCACTTCAAAAAGTTGACTACTGGTTTCTAATTCACCATTAGAACTGTTATCTCAACATTACCTGATATTTCAGTGAAACAAAAAGAATGCCGTAGCTTCTTACTGCTAATCCACACCAGGAGCGTCTACAGCAGGGGCACAGTTCTGCTTCAAATAGTACTATTAAAGCATACTACTGAGTGGCATTTGAGTATTTGTACAATGTTAAGGTAAAAACGTTAGCTGTGAAAACATGTATGTTATCCGTTAGCAGCACCGCTGCAGGTATGGGGGATGGTTTTAACATGCAAATTCTCAGAGTATTATCAAAACATGACAGACTTCACATGTAATGGATATAAAAGTAAAATCAAGGATTCAGCAGGTATGTCTATACAGTTTGTGGTTTGCAAAAAAGTCCTTGTTAAAGGCAAAAAAAAGGAAGGCGGCTGAAAACGTTTGGGAAATATTAAAGAGTAAAAAAATCTGCATAAATAACAGAATTATTAAAATCCCGCTGGAACACAAAGTAAAGACCGATTTTTATACATTTGAGGCAGATTTCTTGGAATAATTTCTACGTCGCATTAAACCTGTAACACAGCTGAACACTTACTTTCAAACTGATAATTCAGTCAAATCTGTCTGTGTGTCACAGTTTAAACAAAGAGCTCCATATGAAAATACTTTAGTTCAGCAGGATATTCAGAAAAAGTGCAGATGTAGCTCTGTGTGCAGAAGTGGAAAAGCTTCATAAAAGATCTAAAATGTAAATAATTGTGAACCTTTAAATCATATATCCCCTCATATATCTAATCTTTACAACTGTAAGGTTATGAAGTTCATTATTTTCAGCTCCACACAGCTGCCCCTGTGCACAGTAACACCCGTGTAGAAAACGCCAAGGTCGGGTGTTCCTCAGACTGTTTACATTCCAGGAGAAGAGCCAGAAGGAGAAGAAGAACGCTTTTCAATAATCAAAGTACTTAATTTGTGATTAAAGCTATTCGAAACAGATGTTGATCAATAATAATCAAGTGAATGATCTGTGGAATAAAGATGTCATGATTTATGTGTTTAATGAAAACAGGACTACTGCACAGACAGACTGACCCTCATCTCCATAGAAACGCATGACACATTGTTCCAACCAATCAGAGCTTTCGGCTGCCGCAGGAGAATCTGGCTTGTTGACTTAAAGTGTCCAATACGCTTTACTAAAACTTATCAACAATTCAGAGATATAAAACAAGGCAACGCCATTTTAAGTTCAGTTCCATTTTGACTTCAGTTCTAGTCACCGTCATCCCAAAGAGAAGCACAGACTGGCCAGATGTGTTTTCTTCTTTAAACTAAGAACTGTGAAGTTGGAGATTTTCGTCGTTTAACAACCAGACGACATCCTTTCAAAATAAGAGCACCTGCTGACGCTGCCGATTGGTACCGGGGTCTACCCTTCAGACAGGCTTTGACGTGCTGCGACCGCTGCTTCGAACAGCTCCAGTACACATCCGAGGTTCTTGGACCTGGCATTTCCTGATCTACCTGGGAGGCCCCCCACTGGGTACGTACACGGCAAAATAGCAGCTCATGTCATCACTTTATAAGCCTCGTGATATCTAGTCATAACAAAGACTACCAGATTCAATGACGTCAGCCTAAGGAGTCTGAACCAACCACACACCCACACACACACGCACCAACACAACATCCAAATCCATTTTCATCCATCACAGAGTTAGTCCTGGTAGATTGTTAAGAATTTATAATTAAGAAATTAAAGATTCTCAAACGATCCCAACTCTCTCTCTTTTCTTGTCTCAAAGTCAATACAGAGTGTTTAATTAAACTCCCTGATGATAAAAACAGCCCATCTTCTGATTATAACAAGTGATCTACTTACAGTGTATTAAAATACAACTCTAGATAGTTACTTCACTCTATTTCGTTACACAACCTTTCCTGGTCTTCCTTTATTTACCCTGACAGTAATTAGTACTGACATTGCCAAAAGAACACTTCTACAAGCTCAAGTTCATATTCTTCTCTTAGGGAGACCTTCTTCCCATTCCTCCTGGCTTCTTGCACTGTAGGCCAAAGCTTAGCACGAGCCTCATGCAAAATCCTCCTTAAACTGGATGTTAATCTCTCTGCACACTCTTGCTTCTCTTGATCTTCTCCATGCTTTGTCCCTTCACAAAGCAAGCTGGATGATTATAGGTCTGGGCATCTTGTTGGTAGCTGCATCGTTTTTCTTCACCCCTGACACTGGGATTACTCTAGTGAGGATGCTGATCACAGTCTCTATAGGGATGTGTAAAGCCTGGGGCACATCAGAGGTGGATGCACTGTGCGCCCGCGTCATCATTTTGAATAGAAGCCATTATAGTTAATGAGAATGGGCACACGGGGAACACCGAGCCACGTCCCAGAAGCGCTGCGCCGACGCGCTGAAGATAGGCGCCAGTTCTATCTCAAGCGCCAAAGCGTTGTTTACAACATTGTGAAGTTGTTTACAACAGACAGTATGACGCGGAACGGCTTTACGGCACAAACCCAGCCGCAGTTTTGATAACTTTATATTACTATTAATCTTAAAACATTATAGTAAATAATGTACTTTCCCACTGTTAATGAGTTAGAGTCTCACAAAACACGACGGCAAGTCTGATCATGTACAAACAAAAGAGTCACTTCACGCTTCCTGTTCTCAAGTCCTGCGTGATGTTGTGACTATCACATGACTTTCTAAAAAGCGCTCAATGCCACACCGTGTCCTGTGTGACCACTTGACTTCTCAAAACTGCAGGCACAACACTGCACGTCCGTCTCCCATGTGCCTCAGGCTCAGTTCTGGCGATACGATACGTATCACACCACAGGGTAGACGATACAATATGTTGCGATACAATCAACCAGACGATGGTGATTTTTTTATACTGGATTTATTGTAGAAAAATTCAATAAACAGTCCAAAGTGATGTGTAACATGTTAAACATGAGGTATCGGAACCATAATAGAGGGATTTACAAAACCCATTGCACACTGCTGCCAGCTATTGGTCGGCATTTGAATTGCACCAACAAAAAAAAAGAAAATACACAAAAGTTTGCTTGTAAATTCTTAGAAAAATGTGATACACGACTTTTGAATATCGATATAATGTCGCAGGAAAAAACATTTCGATAAATTGCCATATCGATATTTTCTTACATCCCTAGTCTCTCTTGTATCCTTGTATCAGTGGAAGATCCCATCTTCTATTGTACCTACCTGGCTTGCTCCATACACAGCTGCTTCAGTGATGCATTTCTTTTTCTTTTTTTTTCAGTAACAACATCAATAGTCTCTTGTTATCTGAATTTTCAGACACTTGTTGGATCGTGAATCTGTTTAAAAACTTTGCTCTATGTGCCTTTTTTTTTTTTTTTTTTTTTACTTTGAGCACCCAGCCCTTGAAAAGTATCTGCATGGCCCTGGTTGGATCAGAGTGCAAAAGTTCAGAAAAGGGTGTCATGTTCTGTGTCCCTTTGTTCCCCAGCCCCTCCAGTTCCCACTCCAGGTTCTCCTTTTGTGTTTCATAGCGCCCTCATGTGTCCTTTGTCTGCATCTCATTTATGTGTCTCCTGTGTTCCTTTAGTCTTCTCCAGTCACCCCTCTGCAGCCAGTCATCCCTCTGCAGTGTTTATAGTTTCAGCTTTTCATTTTTTAGTCTCTTTAATATGTTTTGTCCCACCGGTTTTTGTAGTTCTCCTTCCCTTTAGAATTTTAGTTATATGGTTGCTTTTCTGTTTTTAGGTTCACTCTAAGGTCATGTTAGTTTCTTCCCTGATTAGTCATTGCTTTCACCTGGTCCTCCCCCACACTCCACACACCTGCAGCTCATCTGCCTCCCATTATGCCCCAGTGTATTTAAGCCCTGTCTTGTCTCTGTGTCTTGTCGATCCATTGTTGCTGTTTGTGGTAATTCTGTCAGTCTCTCGTTCCTAGTCTCTAGTGTTTCTCGTGTCTCAGTTGGATCTCTAGTTTATTTTGGATTTTGGACATTTTTGGACTTTGGCTCCCTGCCCCTGGATTTATTCTTCGTTTCATCCTTCAAAATTAAAGGATTTTACATCATCTCCTGCCTCGTGTCATCCTGGGTTTCTGCACTTTGGGTTCTAACATCCCTCCAAAACGTGACAAAGGGCGCCCTTAGCGGGTGCACGCTTGATTAGATCCTCTGTCCGCTCCAGGTCCAGGATCCTATAGGTTTTAAATGTTTTCTCAATAATTCTTTCAGACTGGGACGTAATTTTGGGGGGGGACGGGTGGGACATGTCCCCCCCACTTTTTCAAAAGGCAGTTTCGGTCCCCTTCACTTTTTTCCGTCCAAAAACAATGTTACGCTCCATTAAATGGATTTGGTTGAGCACTAGGACCGAAACGGAAACCGGTTTCCTATTAGACCCACCCAAAAGCTAATCTATTGGCTCTGCTGATACTTGCTAACGTATTATTGGCTGTTGCTGCTGTCACTCCAAGTAGTAAACAGAACGTGCTCACGTTGTTTTGCTAGTTTGGAGCCGCTAGGGAACACCGGTACTGAGTCACATCGTCAACTAGACGCTGTGTAATATCAGAGCTCAGCTCAGCTTCCATTACACAACATTTGAATAAGTGTTCATTTGTGAGTGTTTGGTAGTTATGCACAGCCAGGAGGCAGCATGTCAAGAAACAAAAGTGGATATAAGAGACTTCTTTCAAAGTCAAAACGTAAGTTGGAACATGTGACACCCCTGCATTAAGCTCAGACTCACCTCCTCCTTCACAAACATACTCAAAACTAACTTTTACAAACTCATCTCCTCCACATAACTGACTCCTCAGACACAATTTATTCGTATTATTATAATTATTATGTTTTTATTATTACTATTATCATCATAATTATTATTACTAGTAGTAGTAGTAGTAGTAGAAGTGTAACTTCAAAACTTTTATCATTTAACTTTATTGTAAACTTATCTATTGCAATGCATATTTTCACATTAAAAAGCTCTGAAAAATGAACAGTATCATCGTCAACAGATTTTTTTAAGCTTAATGTCAAAGATGTACACTTTTCATTAGATTTATCTTATTTTTTCCATTTATTTTTTGTGTGTTGAAATGCAACAACTGTTTAAACACTTTTAAGGGAAAAAACATATTTAATATGTTTTTATACACTCAAATTGGTAATGAATAATTTACACATTATATTAATAATAATTGTGAATCATACTAGAACCATCCTGTAAATATTTCTGTTTGTTCCATTCCAAAATCTCCCACTGTTTATAGTTCATGCATCTTTTTTTCAGGTGACCGACAGAGATGCAGGAGGAGAGACCGGTGAAGGTACAGCAGGAGAGGCTGTAGGAGATTGAGGACGAGAGCCTGGAGGAGATGGAGCAGAGGCTGGAGGCTCACAGGTGAGGTTGAAATAATGAAGATACGATAGACATAAAATTGATCATTGTGACAAATGTTAGGGTGATGATCATGTGTAAAACATTAGTTCAGCATGTCCTCTAACACAGCAAATGAAATAACGGCCAGATCTCAGGAGGGACCGTTTATGTATAAATAATTTTTATACTTTTGACTAGGCCTGGGAAAGTAACAAATTTTGCTGGATGATATTTTGTCCAAAAAAATTGTTGATGATAAACAATATCATTGTCAACATTATCTAGACCAAAATAACCACTAATATAATGTTAATATGTCATAATAATGCAAGTACACCCTTTAAAATGCAACAAATAAACCTTCATTTAACATTGAAATGTCCAGAACCAGAACTTCTAAATGAATAAAAATAACAAACAAAAATTAAATAAAAAAAAGAATCTCACTCCCTGTTAGAAAATGTTGCACCAAAAACAATAAAAAAAGACCCAAAACAATAAATACAATGGCCTATCCATTGTCAACAGCCAAAACTGCACTTCAATAATGATAATAAATATTAATGATAATAGAGTTGTACATTTTTTAACTTTGATATATATATATATATATATATATATATATATATATATATATATATATATATATATATATATATATATATATATATTGAGGATGGAAAAATTATTGAGATGGGCATGTGACGTGTCAAAGGGTCTTTACATAACACCCCCACCCCAAATCCGCACAAGCCGGGTGTGTCCCCCCCACTTCTGAAATCAAAATTTCGTCCCTGCTTTCAGATAAACATCTAATTCTTTCAGATAAACATCTGAAACAGGCGTTGTAGTGGATTTGGAGAACTATGTCACAGAGATCTGTGACGTGACCAGAGAACACGTGTTTCCTGATAGAACCCATCTCCTCTAAATGAATCAGACCTTTTTAGTTGGATATACTTCCTCCTCAACATCCTCACAGGTGGAGCTCTTTGGCTAAAAATGTAAATTTATTTAAAGAAGACCATGCATTCGTTTCCTACAGAGGATTGCAGATCTAACAGGACTATTCTGTGGTGAGCTGGTCGCGTGCAGGTGCCAACACTTGCAGCAGCACGCGCCTGAATGGTGTTAAAGGCTCGTGCGACTCCTGACAAACATCCGCCAAAAACAGCATGAAGCTGTGAGACAAATGAGGTGATTCCACTCATACAAAAAGGCTTGATGCCATTTTAGGAAAACTGGTCGGACTGCGGCTGAACCGCGTTTTTAAAAACCAAATCAAATCGTTCATTTATGTGTCTAAACTCTCCAGATGGTGCAGCCGCGCCCAAAACAGTTCCACTTGAGAGGTGCTTGGACTAAAATGTGCCAGAGGATTTGGACCCGTGGGAACCTGCCGTCCAAGTTCCAACAGTTTCTGTCATGAACCATTTACCGCAGTGGTTTTAAAGAGCAATCTGTTTCTGCGCATGCACACATTTTCCCCACATTTCGGCTATTTTAGGTTTAAATTGGATCACCTACTAGATAATTATCTCTTTTTATTTAAATCCAATCTGTATTAAAATGAGAACGTTTGAAGATAAACCCCTGGAACGCTGTGCGTAAAAGCGCAGAAGACCCAAATGTCTTTTTGACAGGATGTTTAGGAACAAATGCGTGATGTTGCACGAAGCAGTCCAAAAGTTTGATTTATCAGCTTTTTATTTTATTTGACCCTTTTGTATTTTAAGTGTGAGACTGACGTGCGTGGTGCGTGGGAACGTGGGGGTCAGCGATCCTCCTATAGACTTCTGTCATGTTTTAACAGGCAGTAAAAGGAGGACGAAGCTTCGTGATCCACATTCCTGCGACGAGAAAGAGCAGGAGGGCGCGCTCCCACTGTCACACATTTACCCCGCAGCATTTGTCTGCGTGTTGCTGTGCGTCAGATCTTTGCAAATGCGCATTTCAACAAACCTCTTTGTCTTTTTTGTTACCTGGGCTTGAAAGTCTGGACCATTTGCTTCACGCAAGACACCTCTCCAAGAGGAGGAGGAAGGAAACATCTGACCAAGTTTGAAAGCCATCTTGTAGAATGTTGGGTTTAGACAGTTTTGAAGTAAAAAAAAAAGAAAGAAAACGAGGAGGTGTAATCTGGTTAAGAGAAATTAAAAGTTTGAAATAAAACTCGACACATTACTGCTGGATAAATCCCACTGGAAGAGCCGCCTTTACGCACTGCAGTTTCCCACATTGGTCACGTTTTTTATTCACATGCGCAGATCTAAGCTCTCTGATCTCATTGACACGTGCTCGAACGGCACGCGCAAACTTTTAATTCTGACACGCGCCACTTGACAGCAGCCCAACAGATTAATTCTTGTGTTTCATAATAAAAACTGCAGGAAGGGTTTTTGCGCAGACGTTCCCCAAATATGTATTTCCACACAACTTCTGCGTTAAAAACGTAATTTAGAAACATTTTAATAAACTATAAAAATGAGACTTTTACATTATCAATAAACTCTTGAAACTTTAAATGGTATGTAGGCTATTTATAGACTCAGGTTTTGTTTCAGAACCAGCCAACAGGTTTGGAAAGAAACATTTTGTCGGGAAGAGCTGAACCCAAACGTTCCCACGCGCAATTTGGGATGCGCGATTAGCACCAGAGTGCGTAAAGTGTGTGTGAACGGCCGCTATTCACCCCGACGCATTCTCCTAACGATGCGCCAGTTCCAGCAGATAATAAAAGTGCAAATGGGAGCGTAGGTTTCCCACGAGAAAGAAACAGATCAGAGGATTTGAAAAATAGGTTTAAAGCTGCAAATCACTTTGTGAGAGAAAAAGAAACATTTAGATTTTAAACATTTATTTTAAGCTCGTCTACATTCATATTTGTTATAAGAAGTTGCATAATAACAGAAACAATTCAAATCTAGCATGGCACCCTAAAAGTCAATCTTACTGATTTGTCTGATATTGATCCTTAATTTAGAGAAATGTTTGTTTTTAACAAATAAATCATTTATTGTTCAGAAACGGATGAAATAAAAATCTGGTGACCTTCATGCTTGTTGTTATGTTTGTGTCTCCAGACATGCAGAAAGCAAATGGATCATTTAAGCCTCACCTCCTTGTGTGCTCTAATTGTTTTCTGACTGCAAAAAGAAAATAATGTAGCAATAACAATAAAAACACAGAAAAATAGAAGGAAAAATAATTATTAAACATTTACTTGTTGTATTTTTAAATATTCTGCATTTATCTTTTGTTTATAATGCATTACACCACTCCCTTTAATCTTTAATTTTATGTTTAAGGTAATTTGACAACAATACAATTATAAAATGAGTTTAAAAGTGTGCTTTAACTTATAATTTTTTTTTGCTAATATGAAACAAGTTTTCCCTCTAGTCTTTGAAGTGAGAGCTGCTCCTGAGTGTTTGACTTCACACCTGCAGCTCTGCAGGAGTTCCTGCTTCACACCCCTGAACAAAAGGCCTTCAGCTTCGACCAGGACAAAAAAAATCACTTCACGTGTTTGTTTGTTTGCTTGTTTCTTTGTTTGTTTCATTTTAACAAAAGATTTATTGCTTTATTTATATAAAAATTGGGAATAATGCTCACCATAGGGAGACAACCAGAATAAATTAGTGTGCAAAACAGACAAGAAATGTGAATCTCTCTGGAAAGGACGCGTGTTAAATTGTACACAGAGCCACAGATGTCACTCATGCCTGCAGACATCATGGCACATAGATGAAAATGAGGGGCTCTCCCAAACTGTAACCCCCAGGTTCCACACCTGGAAATGTGACGGATGGACATGCAATCATTATTGACATCGGCAACCCACTCTGGAGTAGTGGTGGCAGAATGGAGGTGAAAACGGTTGGAGTGGCGCATACTCACCTGTTGGGGGGTCTTGGGCCCAGCTGGGCAGAAGGATCCAGGTTCAGGAATCCTCGTTGGGAAGAGAAACCTGCCAGCAGATTATCTGGCTGCCAAACTGACTGAGCATTAAGAGAGAGTCAACTCTACCACACTACATGTACAAGTCAAATTTATACATTATTTACAAGGTTCGGAGTTAGGAGCTTATACGACTATGATGTAAATATTCATTTGTGGACAATATAAAACGAGACTATCTTATACTGATGAGGTTAGTTATAGTTCTGAGGTTCCTGCCTGATGATCAGGGCCAAGGTCTCCACAAAGTTTGGCTCATAGGGGAACTCTGGGACGAGCCCTCTTTGGTCGGGGGTCTCTCTGCTCTCATCTCCAGCCTGCTTTGTGCCTGAGGCTGCTGAGGAACTCTGGGAAAGCTTTGCTGGACTGGAAACCGGTAAGGATAGGCAAAGCTGCTCACCCCTAAGGCCTGCTGACTAGACTTGGATCTCTGCCTGAGCATCTGGAGGATAGATTTGGTGTGTGTCAGGGAGCTGCTGGAGGGTTTACTCTGGTCATCAGCAGGATCCTTGTGGGAGCGCGTGAAACGACCAGCAAAGGTTGCGTCCAGCACTGGTCCGATCCAGAGGCCTCTCCCTTTCGGCCCCAGGAACCGGGAGGCTCTCTGCAGGCAGGTGGAGAAACCATCTTGGAAGGAGGGTTTCTGACCTGCAACTTTAGCGCTGCATTCCTTGGTGTTCTTCTGCAGGAAGAGGACCGTGTGCTCCAGGATCTCAGCCTTTTCCACTCTGTGCTGCGTCCTACCCTGCAGGACAGTAGCAACGGCCCAGTTAGGCTGTTTTTAGATGTGGGCTGCTTGCTGTTGCACATGGATACACACACCGATTTGACTCCATTTAAAAAATGCATGTCCTTTTAGCAAGAAAAGTTTGGTTTGAAAAAGGCTTTTATGTTAACTAAAGGTGTTTATGATGCATTTACTTTTACTTGCTGAGGTTCCTTCAGCAGCATGGTCTTCAGCCGCTCCAGGCTGTGATTCATCCTCTCCCTTCGACGTTTCTCCACCTGAGATTTTATCAACTAAAGACACAAACAAAAAGAGAATTGACCCAAAATAACTGATTTCACTAGACTTGGCTAATACATGGCAACACAACAGAAAACTAAAATTAAAATGTGGAAACGGTAGCAAAAGAAAACACGTTCATCTGCAGAATCCTTCAAAAAAAAAAAAAGATCTGCATGATGTTACCTTTCTATCGTTTATGGCATCATCTTTCTCATGAAGCAGCTTCATTATCCCAGACTTCCCAAAGTTCCAGCTGTAGCTGCTTCTTTCCCAGTCTGCGACTAACCAGGACACCAGGATGCAATCTCTTGTATCCTTCCTCTAACCCCTCCTCCAGGCTCCTCCCATTTCTCGGGTCCCCACACATCCTCTCTCACAAACCCTCTCCCCATCCAGGTTTAACTCAACAGATCTGATTCTACATAAAAAACCTAAATAAATGAAGACAAGTGATCCCCCCCGAATTGCGTGGACCATTGTGCACAAACGTGCGCATAAATGCGTAAAGTTAAAGAAAAATCAAGATTTGAAAGGTGATTTTACTCAAAATGTCTGCTTCTTTCACCTCAAAGCTCATTCTGGGAAAAATAGATTTAGTTACAGCAACAAAAAAAATCACAGAATTTTTTTTACATCTTCAACTTTTTGTGTGTCCAATAAAAAAATAGCATGATGAGATTATATTCTTTCTCAGCTCAGTTCGTCCTTTCTTCCTCTTTTTTTCACGCGCTCCTTTGCGGCGAGTGCCTGCGCGTCTTTTCTCACACCTCAGAATTTCCGCAGGCTTTTAACACGCGGGCGTGACTCTGGGCCACGCGTGCCGTTTGGGTCGCGGTCTCGTGCTGGAGCTGTGGCTTTGTGTTGGAACTGTCTTTGATATGGCAAGCCAAAACCGTCACAATACGCCACTTTCCCAACCCGTCTAGTTAAGAAATGGCGAAAAAAACGCCGTTTGATGTGCCAAGACGTCGTAAAATACGGCGAAAACTCTGCCAGAACGCCGTAATTTACGCCGTTCTGAACGGTCCCGTAGAACGCCCGTAAAATACGCCGTTTTTTCCGGACATTGAACGCCGTTTTTTACGTCACCCTAAACCCAGACGCGTTCTCTGTGTGGGTGGCGTAAAATACGGCGTTTGGTACGGACATTGAACGCCGCTTTTTTCGCCGTTCTGTGACATAAAACGCCGCTTTTAACGCCACTTTGTGACAGTTTTAACGCGTTTAAAATTCAACTTTACTCTCATTTATGCAGAGCCCTCCCCATGGGTTTCTCATCCACTTAATTTAAACTCCAGTGACCCAATGAAAGACGAGGAGGTTGAGGCAGCACTAATTCATCCCAGATTCGCCGGGCTGTCGGGCTGTGCGGATTGCTGTTTTCTAATACAACTCGGCTCTGTTTCAACTAATTTCACTGTATTGAAAAAGCCTTGAAATGTAGTAATATTATCAACAATGTGTCAACATTATTATTTTTTCTGTCCACCTGTAAAAGGCAGAAACGCTGTTTCAGTCAGACCTGATGATTACTTAAAAGTGTGGCTGCCGTATCAGTCTGTCCTCGTGGCTCGTGAGTCCAGCTGAAACATCAGTGCTCTTTCTGTCCAAAACTCCATTCTTCTTAAGTTCATCCACTTTCAGTATTTACTATTGTGACAGTGTGTGCTGTCGCAACGTCCCGATTGATCATGCGCCCTGGCTACTTGTTCAAGGGAATGTTCCTTTGGCTGACTGGTTAGAGCGTATGACTCTCACCCGGGAGTCTGGGGATCGAATCCCGCCCGAGCCCTCGTTTATCCACCTGGCCACACTATTGTTTTTTTTTTTTTCGTTTTTTTTTAACGACTGTTATACTTGTCTTACAGGAGCTTCTGAAGATGTTCTGTCTTGCTTCTCCATCATCACTCTCCAGCTCCTCAGACCAGCCACTCCAGAACCTTCCCAGATCCAGGATCAGAGCACTTTAATTAAAGTTTGAAACATGTCTGCTTGTTGTTCTCCTATAGAAGCCTTAAACTAGAATTTGCTAATGAGCTTTCTTGGCTAAAATATGCTCTTAAATGTTTTTATTTACATAATCAAGAAACACGTTTTTCATTGCTGCTTCACCAAGACATGACTGAAAATGTCCTCATGATCCTGAAACGCTGGTTAAAACAAATTACTTTTAACCTCTTATAAAACAAACGTGCCTGTTGATGATTATGCCACTATACTGAAGCACCTGCATACTTGCTACCGATTTGCTAACTTTCTGTAATATTTGATATTTAAGTTGAAAACATGAAATGCTGTAACACAAATTCCAAATGTTCTAGTTGAGCACTTGTTTCTACTCAACTAATCATTATTTCTGTGATTAGTCAGCTTTTTCCTTTTCAATAAACACATGGAAAAATTACAATTATCTTACTGAAAAATGGTTTAACAGTGTTGCACATGTATAATAATCTGCACTGGTTTTCACAGTTACGGCATTCTTCAAACTATAATAATAAAATAAAGTGAAAAGATATTTACAATTGATTACTTCAAGTTCCTACTATTTACATTTTATGCATCGATACTGTAAATGGCTGTTTACTAAGGCATACAAAGTCAGTGCCTGTACACAGGTAGTTTGCTTGTAAATCTACATATTTCTGTTCTATATGATCCTGTATTCTTCATTAATGCTACTTACAAATCCACGAGTCTGTAGAATTGCCTTGTTTATTTGAGCAGGTATTGAACAATCCTTTTAGTTATTAACAAGTTGAGTGTGTGCTTAAGAGGAGTTTAAAAGTGTTAGCCTTAGAAAGTAGATGAGCCTCTCCCACAAACCACATTTTTTTAAATTTAGGACTTTACGGAGTGTGCTGAAAGACAACAATGAGGCTAATCATCTCCATTTTTACAGGAGGCAACCCCCTGCTTACTAGGCAAGAACCCGTATGAGAACATTCCACTGACTTTGTATGCCTTAGTAAACAGCCATTTACAGTATCGATGCATAAAATGTAAATAGTAGGAAGTAATCAATTGTAAATATCGTTTCACTTTATTTTATTATTATAGTTTGAAGAATGCCGTAACTGTGAAAACCAGTGCAGATTATTATACATGTGCAACACTGTTAAACCATTTTTCAGTAAGATAATTGTAATTTTTCCATGTGTTTATTGAAAAGGAAAAAGCTGACTAATCACAGAAATAATGATTAGTTGAGTAGAAACAAGTGCTCAACTAGAACATTTGGAATTTGTGTTACAGCATTTCATGTTTTTAACTTAAATATCAAATATTACAGAAAGTTAGCAAATCGGTAGCAAGTATGCAGGTGCTTCAGTATAGTGGCATAATCATCAACAGGCACGTTTGTTTTATAAGAGGTTAAAAGTAATTTGTTTTAACCAGCGTTTCAGGATCATGAGGACATTTTCAGTCATGTCTTGGTGAAGCAGCAATGAAAAACGTGTTTCTTGATTATGTAAATAAAAACATTTAAGAGCATATTTTAGCCAAGAAAGCTCATTAGCAAATTCTAGTTTAAGGCTTCTATAGGAGAACAACAAGCAGACATGTTTCAAACTTTAATTAAAGTGCTCTGATCCTGGATCTGGGAAGGTTCTGGAGTGGCTGGTCTGAGGAGCTGGAGAGTGATGATGGAGAAGCAAGACAGAACATCTTCAGAAGCTCCTGTAAGACAAGTATAACAGTCGTTAAAAAAAAAAACAAAAAAAAACAATAGTGTGGCCAGGTGGATGAACGAGGGCTCGGACGGGATTCGATCCCCAGACTACCGGGTGAGAGTCATACGCTCTAACCAGTCAGCCAAAGAAACACTTCCTTGGCTAAGTAGCCAGGGCACATCATCAATCGGGACGTTGCGACACACACACACACACACACACACACACACACACACGTCACAATAGTAAATACTGAAAGTGGATGAACTTAAGAAGAATGGAGTTTTGGACAGAAAGAGCACCGATGTTTCAGCTGGACTCACGAGCCACGAGGACAGACTGATACGGCAGCCACACTTTTAAGTAATCATCAGGTCTGACTGAAACAGCGTTTCTGCCTTTTACAGGTGGACAGAAAAAATAATAATGTTGACACATTGTTGATAATATTACTACATTTCAAGGCTTTTTCAATACAGTGAAATTAGTTGAAACAGAGCCGAGTTGTATTAGAAAACAGCAATCACAGCCCGACAGCCCGGCGAATCTGGGATGAATTAGTGCTGCCTCAACCTCCTCGTCTTTCATTGGGTCACTGGAGTTTAAATTAAGTGGATGCGAAACCCATGGGGAGGGCTCTGCATAAATGAGAGTAAAGTTGAATTTTAAACGCGTTAAAACTGTCACAAAGTGGCGTTAAAAGCGGCGTTTTATGTCACAGGACGGCGAAAAAAGCGGCGTTCAATGTCCGTACCAAACGCCGTATTTTACGCCACCCACACAGAGAACGCGTCTGGGATTTGGGTGACGTAAAAAACGGCGTTCAATGTCCGGAAAAAACGGCGTATTTTACGGGCGTTCTACGGGACCGTTCAGAACGGCGTAAATTACGGCGTTCTGGCAGAGTTTTCGCCGTATTTTACGACGTCTTGGCACATCAAACGGCGTTTTTTTCGCCATTTCTTAACTAGACGGGTTGGGAAAGTGGCGTATTGTGACGGTTTTGGCTTGCCATACTTTGAAGCCTTCTTTTCAGATGCAGATTATTCAACATTTTAAGCAGCACGCGTGCTCATTGTAATTATAAATCTGTCTGCGCCACATGACACGTGGCGCACTCGGTATCAGCTTTGGATACATTTATATTTATATTTATTCTGTTTGACTAATAAAAAAATAAAATAAAATAATTTTTTACTGAGTTTTATATTCATGTTCAAAACGTGTACGATAAGACAAAACAAATGCGGCTGATTTTTGTAATAAACAGAAAGAAAGCAGCTTCTGTTTTCTCCGTTATTTCTGACAAATTACACCTCAGGAATCAGATAAAGGTTTTAAAATAACTGATTTACAGATAATATTCCTTAAATTAATAAAATGCAAAGTTTCTTAAGCAATCCTCATTTGCATATTGCTTTTGGTAATGACAAGTATTGAATAATCCTGAATTATCAAATAAAAGTATTTTCATAACCGACGTATGCATTGTCTATTGTTAATAAATGATAAAATAGGTTTATTTTGTTATTTAATTAATAAAAGTAGTTATGAAAAAAAAACTGTCTCTAGTCACCAATAGATCGTCCACCAGGGGGCAGTAGGCATAGGACTGGATGCTGATGCTCCATCTGGATGCATGTAGAGTGGTTTGATGTGATTTTTTATTAAGGGTAAATTGGTTATCGCGAGTGTGACCACCTCTTTAACAGCTGGAGTTTAGTCATTTTGTTGGTCTGGAGCATACAAGTGTGTGTTGACACAGAGGAAAGACAGCATCCATCATTTTAGCAGGATTATTCACAGATTGTTTCAAACAGAAGACGTCTCAACTCATCCTGAGGTCAGTGATGATATTTAGACTCTACAGATCTCAGCCGGTTACAAGTGCATTATGTAGAAATTTAGTAAAATTGACATCCTGTGGTAAAATTTGGTTACTGGAGCCACTTTCAATCCCTCTGGAGCATTTTGCTGACCGTAGTCAAATTACAATTGTTTGCGCTGCAGTATTAGCTAGCAGGAGATACGGCAATCCCACACTCACTGATGGTAAACAGTCGTTATGTCCCTCCTTCCTTTGATTTGAAAGGAGAAAAACTGACTATCCCTGCAGCCAGCTGGATATGAAATATGTTTCAGTTTAACCTTCCTTCCAAAATAACAGAAACATTACATTTTGGGGATTTTCTCACTATATTCTTACATACTGCACCTTTAAAGATTAAAGTTAAAGGACTGAAAAAACTTTGCTTGTTTGGGTTTTAGCTGGAGATAAACTCCCCTCTATAAAAAGGAAGGCTGGTTTGTTGCGTTTAAAACCAATGTTTTGAACATTTACCCATAATGCACAGCAGCAGATTTATAGAAAACAGCAAACACAATCAGCGGAACACAGAAAGTGCTGAAGGTTTGGGCTCCTGGATCCCATGAGTCTGACAGCTGAAGGTCGGAACAAACCTCGTTTCATCGTGAATATCGCTGCCGCTTTATCAGCTCCACTTTGAAGCACTTCAATAAAAATCCAAACAAAGCTAAATAAACAAGCGTTTCTGCTTTTCAAGGGCTCAAGCACCTGTAAGAACCCAGTAAAATACTGAAAACATAAAAAAGACTCAACGGTTTTTGCTTACATCCTGAACGCAAACTTTTACTCCACCCACTTTCCACGCTCTTTGATCTGGCAAACAGAAGTGAACCCAGTCGACGAGCAGCTGCTGTGAATACAGAGTCTTTATTGTAAAAGAGGTAGAGAGAATACAGATGTTTCACTGTACAGAAAAGAGACAGAACTGTGGACACACTCATTCAAACCATTAACACGACTCAGACACGCCTCATTTGCTTTACTGGGACAAACGAGCCCGGCAGCAAAAATACACGAGGAAAAAGAAAAACAGGACAGGAAAAACAAACAGAACACACAAAATCTTTGGATTTTTCTCTATTGCCCTCTCATTCTGTAAACGCATTCTCTCCTTTCTGAGTTGTTAAAATGAAAATATGTGTTGCACTAATAAGGAAAGCAATAATAATATTAATAATAATAATAATGATATAGTGTGCTAAAAACAAAGATAATGCCATCCCAGCCATCACCCTTCCCCCGTCCCGATCACAAACACAGTTTAGTAACAAGTCAAAGTAGTGGAAAACAAACCCTACAAACCAAACCTGCATGCACACAACACACACTCACTCTACCGTCCGTGCACTCGGCTAATCACACAAACAGAATAATAGTGACCTACGCTGGGCGGTTCCAAAACAAACAACAACGTCCATTTAAAATAACCAAAACAAACAATATACAAAAACAACTGCAGCCAAGTGGGAAGTGTGATATCATTCTTTCTGTCTTCTCCGTCGTCAATCGTTCCGTCGCTGTCGTTCTGTGCCGGTGGGCGGGGCCATCAGTCTGAGTTTTCCGACTGGTCGCTATGGGGTGAAGTGCCAGAGGGGGGCGAGTTTCGACCTGCCCAGTTCCCGTTAGACTGCGAGATGAAGGGGGAAAAAAAAAGTAAAAACGAAGAAAAAAGTTAATTTCACTTCCAATTGAATCCAACTAGCTGTTAGCCTATCAGTCCTGAAGGATATAACTCTTTCTTCAAACAAAGGTTGTTCGGGAGGCTATCTACATCTAGAAAGAGTTGTGTTTATACGTTTTACACAAAAAGGCCCTTTTGACAGAAGCGCCCCACAGCAGCATCACTTTTCCATGATCTCACAGACATGGACAGAACCTCCCAGCACGCGGACACCTCCCACCTTAATCTCTGTGGACAGATGTCGGTCTTTCATGTTTCCTTTGATTCCAAATCATCCGTCATCTACGTCGTTCAACTCTAAAGCAGATCTTCTCCATTTTGAGCACCTATCTATACAGGATTCAACAAGTCTAACAGACTTTTTACCTCCTCTGAGATATGTCACAACCACTAAAGGCTGATTCATACCGACACTGCTCCAGCATGTCGGATCTGTTGGATCGCCATGATGCGACGCCGTATGGGCGATCCAACACTGTTGGGTCATCGGTTGGAGTCAAGCTCTATTTTCTAAACATCCAACGGCCGCGTTGTATGCTGGACATCTGTTATTGGTCAGCCAAACAACCCAACATCATTTCCGGCATGACGTAGCTTCCCTTAAAAAATGTAAACAGCGCGAATGTTGACAATGGTGGACACTACACTGACGCCTCTTCCTTCGTCGTTCTCGCTGTGCTCTTTCTAATAACAGTTGATGTTCCTCTAGCTCAAGCAGCTCCAGCTCAATAAAAGAATTCGCTCTGTGTCTATGTCGTCCATCTTTTCACGAGTGTATGTGCGTCGCAAATAGTAAATAGTAGTTAGTAGGGCAGACACGTCACAACAAGAGTATGCACACCTGCATAGGAGCGCGCCCTCTGCCGTTTTGGCAGAGAATCTCTTTGCAACAGGGTTGGGCCAGTATGAATACAGAGGAGATACGATGCTGCAACAGCGGGGGCGCGAATGTGCCTTTGCTTAAGCATGAATCAGGCTTTAGTGTGAACACGCAGCAGAGGGAAAGAAACAGCTCCTGCTTTAGTGAAACAACATCTGCTCTAATCATGCCCAGATCTTGTCTTTCACACCGGAGTATGTAGGAGGTCTAAGAAAGTGCGGCTGCTGAGAAATGCCTCAACTTTCACTTTGAAGTGAAGGAGAGAATCCTAAACTCAAAAAAGCATATTCAGAAGCACTTTGTCAGCAACAGAGGTAAAAACTAAGATGCATTATCTGGCTTGTTCATCAGCTCATCCTAAACGGAAGCAGAGTCTGAGGATTCATGTTCCTGTGTAGCGCGGGGCTCTCCTGCCTCCACCTGGTGGCCAGAGTTTAACCCAGCCCCCACAATGGAGCTCTAAAATTGAGTCCAACCCGGAAGTACCAAAAATTGCAGTTCCACCCTCATCTGCTGGGGGCTGGTGTCAGAAGCGAGCAAATCCTCATTGACTCCCATGTTAAAAATACCAATTTCTCAGCAGAAATAAACATGTTTACAGCCTGGTACCAAAACATGTTTTTTGTTTAAATGATCTAGTTTACACTCATGAGAACTCTGAGGGGGGTGAATTTTTTTCTCACTCTTCTGTTTAAGTGTATTAAAAGCCTAAAATTCTGTATAATTAATGAGCATCCGACCCACGTGACCACAGAGCTAGCTCCGTGGAAAGGCCTCAGCAGAGCCTCGGTCTGGCTTGGAAACTGTTCCGGGATTTTGAGTCTGTGTGTTTGTGCGTTCTTTTTTGGATATTTTTAGTGCAATTGTTGGACAAAATGACTTGCTGTGGCATTAATTGCACTAATAGAGCGTCCAAGGGGTCTCCACTTCATTTTTTCGGAAAGTAAAATTATATTTATGTATTTTAGGTGACTGCCGAGCTGAGCTTAGATTTTAACATGTACTGTTTAACCATGAAATTTAAATGTAATAGGGTAAAACCCAGTGCATTTAACATAATGCTGCACTTTAGAAAATGGGTTGAAATATAACATGTTGGTGGAGCTGGGTTCCGACTATCGGCTTGTGGAGCTCTCGGGAGACCGATGTTTTCCACCCGGTTCTCCCCTGGCTTCACGGCTTCTGTTTGATGCGTGGGCTGCCGGCTTGTGGAGCTCTGGGATGGAAACCTTTCCACCCGGTTCTCCCCAGCAGCAGCTCTGCGCATCTCAGATCGCAGCGGCGCTTTGCTGTGTGGCTGCCGGCTTGTGGAGGTCTCGGAGACCTCTGTGTTCCACCCGGTTTTACCCAGCGGTCAGCCCGGCGTATCTCTGACTCAGAAGCTCTGGTGTTGTGCACAGTTAACTCCGGTTGTAGCTAGGTTGCTACCTCCGTTAGCTTAGCTCCCACCTCCGCATCAGTTTTGGGTTAGCTTCAGGTTAGCTTGTAGCTAGTTCGACCGGGTGTCGTCAGTTGATCCCAGCCTTACAGCCACACCCTCAGCTCCTCCTCTCTTCCCTTTTGTGGAATTGTCTGGGCTTGACGGAACATGTGACAAGGTCAAAATGGCGGTGGTGGCCACCTCCCATTTGGCCTCAAAAACGTGTTATTGGAGTCTATGGAAAGGAGATGTCCTGTATATTTATGTCGATGAGTTTAACCCAAGGGCCCAGCCCAAACCAGTTCTGTGACAGAAATCATGAAGGGTCTGGTGCTTTGTGGATCTGCTAGGAGACCAGGGAGGAGGCTTTGCTAGTCCGATCCCCTGAAGACCATCAACCTAAATCAAGCACTCGACCAACTGGATTTGATTATTTAACTGTCTGTGACAAACCACAGGGACAGTGGTTGTCTAACAAGAAAAACTTTCTTCCTGTGTTCTTATTTTCACTTGTGGTGCCTGAGTTGTCACCACGTCACAAGACTGAGCCGCAAGCTGCCGACTAGACGGGCGAAACGACCCAACAGCCTCACTTCTATAACCAGGTGGAAGTTCGTCGGGTGGATGATGTGACATCATAAATGATTTGACGATGCAGCAGAAATTACCTGCATTTGGTAGGCAGACTGCTCTCCGTTCACAGATGGAACCCCGAGGAACATGTCAGCCGACCCGGAAAGAGAGAAGGACCCTGACCCTGAACGGGAATCAGGAGAGAAGAATGATCAGTTTCTTCACTTTCAGAACACTATGGGCGGCAAAAAGTCAACTGGAAACACAAACCGGGTGAAAAGTTTAAAGCTCATCTTCACTCCGAAGGCACCGCACATCTGAAACACCTATTTTAGTTTCCAACTGAGCCGATTAGAGCATCAATACATCTGTTAGCTGCAACTCCAGCTGTGTGTCGTCTCGAGTTAAAATGGTTTGTATTTTTTTTTTAGATAGGATAACAAAAGGCATAGCTCTCAGTAAAATACATTTGAGGATCTTTTTCATTTTAAATTCATTTAAAAGCTGCTTGTTGACATTTTATAGCCCAATATTCGTCTCTGGGATCTCGTTCTCCTCCCGAGTCTGGCAAACTCGCTTTCTTGTTGTAAGAGATGTGAACATATTAAAATACGCTTTCCAATTACTTTTCACTGGGAGCACCTGTAACTCTTAATTTAGCTTCCATGAGTCAGAAAGCGTCTGAAACGTGAGACAGCCTTGGGAGGAGAGGGAAAAATGCTAACGAGTTTAAAATGTAAACAAATCACATAAACTGTGACAAAGCAATTAGCACAAGCCTAAATGAATAAACATAAACACAAGCATTATGTAAACGTTCGTTTGTCAGCTATTACAACATATACGCCACGTGACTCAGCCATATTTAAAACTTGTAGCTAAGTGCTGTATGCACCGATTCACTGATTTGAAACAAGAATTTGCCCTTTCTCTTTCTTCCTTTTGACATGTTTTCCCGCAACACTGCGTCTCCAGCTGTTCGCCTAGAGGGAACAGCTGGGCAAATCCCTACCTGTAGAGTTTGGAGTGTGTGGAGAATCGTCCCCTTGTCTGGTCCCCAGGGCCGTCTTCATGGCGTAAAGGTTGGCCTCCTCCTGGAACTTGCCAATGTTTTTCTTGTAGCGAATTCTTTTGTTGCCAAACCAGTTAGAGACCTGGATTTAAAAAAAAAACCATACAAACCACATCAAAACTGATTATTAACAAGGAAGGTCCAAATCAAAAGCTAATTTCTTTGTTTATTTTAATAAACAGCAAATTGATTTGACTATTTTTGAATGAATCTCTTATGACCAAATGCAGTCGAACAACTTTAGAAATATATCTATACACTGGTGTGATACTAACTTCTGAGTTAGATAATTCCTCATGAGCCTTAAGAGAATAACAAGGTGTAACTGACTCAAAAACCATGTTGAACACATTTAAAGGTGCAATATGTACTGTAGGAATATAGTGAGAATTTTACAGTGAGAAATCCCAGAAGAGTCTAATGTTTCAGTCATTTTGGAAGGAAGGTTATGCTAAAACATATTTCACAATCCAGGTGGCAGCGGGGATTGTCAGTTTTTCTCCTTTCAAAAGAAAGGAAAGGGACATAACTACTGTATACCATCAGTGAGTGTGGGTTGCTGCGTCTCCTGCGAGCTAATGCTGCAGCACCCACAATTGTAATTTGCAGAAAAAGCTCCACAAATGTTTAAAATGGTTGAAGTAACCAAATTTTACCACAGGATGCCATTTTTACTTCACTGCTACATAACACACCTTCAAGCAGAAATTAAATTTTTATTTTACTGGAAAAAAACTAGAACACAACCTCAAAAACACAGCTTCTCCACACACAACACTTGTGTGAATTACCTGAGACACGGTAATGCCACACTGTTTGGCGAGTTCTTCTTTGGCTTCTTCACTGGGATACGGGTTGGACAGATGGGAGTAGAAATACTCATTGAGGACCTCTGTAGCCTGTTTACTGAAGTTACGCCTCTTACGTCTGATAAAAAACAAACAGGTGAAAGTTAGAGAATACTTATTTTCTACCATTATTTGCAAATAAATTCTTTAAAAATCAGACAATGTAATTTTCTGGATGTTTTTTCCTCATTTTGTCTCTCATAGTTGAGGTCTACCTATGATGAAAATTACATGCCTCTCTTATCTTTAAGTAGGAGAACGTACACCATTGGAGCCTAACTAAATACTTGTCTGCCCCACTGTAGAGACAATAAGGAAGTCTCATTAATGCAACAGCACATTTAATACACAAAAAATTATATTGTTTTCCATTTTATAATTAGAAACATAAATAGTACTTTGAAAATCAGGAAGTCTAGTAGTTGCTGTTTGACATTTTGATGAATTTAAATGTTATTTCTGTACTTAAACTTTAATTAAAAACCACTGATGGGAGTTTATGTTTTCACTGCTTTAGAGTAAGAACAAAGTACTGAATGTGTAAAATAAAACAAAACGCTGCCAAACTGCCCACCTGGCATCCAGGAAGCGAGACCTCAGAATCATCACAGCCTCACATGTGCTCTGCTTCAGCTGCGTCTGGATGGAGCTGAACTTGCGATGGATGATGGCGACCATGCGCTCGATCTCCCGCGGGGTGACGGGTCGAGTGCGTGACTGCTCCCTCAGCAGGTTCATGACATGGGTGGTGAATTCAGTGCACGCCTGAAAGAAGGTGAGCAGCAAACTTAACAAATGCAACACATTTGACTGGTTCTTTAAAAAAGTGAGAAAATGTTTTCTTTGTGGGAAAAATAAATATTTTACAAATCTGCATTTTGTTCCGGTTAACAGCTCATAAAAAGGATTAAGTCGCTTACACATGGTAAATGGCCTGTATTTGATATAGCGCCTTCTAGAGTCCTGGAACCCCCCAAGGCGCTTTACAACACAATCAGTCATTCACCCATTCACACACACATTCACACACTGATGGTGATGAGCTACGATGTAGCCACAGCTGCCCTGAGGCGCACTGACAGAGGCGAGGCTGCCGAGCACAGGGGCCACCGGTCCCTCCAACCACCACCAGCAGGCGACTGGGTTAAGTGTCTTGCCCAAGGACACAACGACAGCGACAGACTGAGCGGGGCTCGAACCTGCAACCTTCCGATTACGGGGCGAGCACTTAACTCCTGTGCCACCGTCGCCCCAATAATCTCATAAAAATAAATGTACCCCCCCCCCTCTTCAAAAGAAAGGTTATGTGCTGAAAACTGCAGCTTAACATGCCTACTATGGATTTCACTCCTGGAGGGCAGCTTAGGTACAGGCAAGTGTGTACAGGTAAGATCAGGGGCTGGACTCCTGTAGCGACACGGTACCTGCTCATACTTCTCCAGCTCAGTGTGGTAGATACTGCGAATCTGGCTCAACTTGCTTTTGTAGTCGGAGTGTTCGAGCGAGCTGTCAGGTGACATTCCCCCCGAGCTGGTGGCGGCTGACACGGCGGCAGCAGCTCCTCCACCTTTCTCTGGTCCTGCGACTCCCTCCGCCAGCAGCATGTTGTCCAAACGCACCAGCTGGGGATCCTGAGGCTCCTCCTCCTGGTTGTTCCTCATCGAAAGGCCTGCCAAACAAATTAAAAAAAAAAAACTTTAAACTTTCTGGATAAAAGAAGTAAAACCTGAGTTTTTTTTTTTTTAACAAAAAATTGATTTAAACTTTGAACAGAAGTCGTTAAAGACAAAATTAGCAAGAGGAAGAAAGCAAAGTTTGGGCAAAAACAAAAGCTGACATTTTTCTCTACTTGCCACGATCAGCCAACAGAAAAACAAGAATTTGGAAGAAACCAGATCAATTTATCATCTCATTTAATTAGATTGTTTTTATACAACCAGGCTGATTGGTTACGGGGAAAAATCATAATAACAATAATTCTTTCAATATTGAAAACACCATTTTGTAACAATTACTGAGATGGGGGAAAAAGTGGGCATCTGATGGAGATTGCATAAGTTACATCAATAGGATGGCAGCATTGCTCTGTTTAGGTGTGTTTAAATTACTTTAAACACCAGAATCTATGTTCATCACAATAAAAATACATTGGATTACGTTTAGAATGAGAAATATATTAAGTGTGACATTCAGACAACAGTTTAACCACTATTTGGATGAAAACCTAAAATTGATCAGTTACATGAACAAAACAAGGGCAGACAGTGCTGTTATAAAAGCAGAGAAAAGCTGCAACAGGAGCCTCCATGTTTATGTAAACAAAATATGTTTTTCTTAAACATAAAACCGTGGGGAATAACAGCACTGAATGCTATATCGGAGTGAAGAGTGGTCATAGCTGCAATAAATTAATAGCAGATTTTCATTTTTAGCTTCATTTTACGTCAGTGTGTTTTGCCCTCCTTCTACCATCTTGAATTTACAAGGGTGTGAAAAGATCATTTGGAAGACATGCCTAAATAAGTTTATGCTAAAGAAACAAAATGTGTCAAAATATATTTTATAATCTGATTTTTTGTGTAATACTGTTTTTCTCTGGTTGTTTGGGGTTAAAATAAAGTAGAAACACTAATTTAAATGATTGTACAGCTCTAAATGCTGGTTTCTAATGTAAGACTGTTCAGCTATTGTTTTAATTAATCAGAAACGTCAGTGAGTCAGTTAAGTCTGTAAAAGGTGTCCTATGTGTTGGACATTGAGACATTGTTGGTCATGTTATTGGTTTGTGATGACAGGATGTCAACATGGGCTGATTACTGGTCTCACACACACACACACACACACACACACACACACACACACACACACACGGTGACGAATACTGACCACATTATAACCCTCCGTAAAAAAAACCAAAGGGACAAAAGTTAACCTACCAGTTTTTTCTTTAATCTCGCACAAAACGCTGAATAGAGCAGGCTTCATACGGTGACAGTTGAGTGCGTGTTTTCTGCAAAACAGGGAGAAATGAGCGGGACTTGTTAGCATCAGAAGAGTGCACAGGAACGGGGTGACAGCATGAATAATGAGACAAACAAAAATCTCAAGTGACGGACCAGCTACATTAGCAAGTTAGCACTAGCTAGCTAGCCAAGTCAGCTAGCCGAAAGCTAACAAGCAGACGACTGTTTGCAGATGAGCAGTCTGTCCACGACAGCCAATTCGCTTCTGTTATATTTACATTTCTTCACAGCGGACACCGTTATCCAACGCTATGGGGATTTATTTTGTTCATCCTATACACGTTTAGCTGTTAGCTGTAGCGTTAGCCTATTAGCTTTGGTTAGCACAGGCTAACAAAGGCTACTTAAACAATCGTCGCTGAAGAAATACGAATTATTAACCGCAACACCTCATGATTCTTCGTTTTATTATGTTGCCATGTGCATTAGAAAGTGAACACGTTGAACAAAAAGTGATTCGTTGTGTTTGTTAAATCGTTATTTGTTTAGCTGCTGTGTAATTAATCTAAACAATAGAATGAAGTTGAGGAAACTTTGCCACAGCAACAGAGTCAAAACAAAAACCAGCTACCACCTTCGGAGCCTTAAAACATAAAAACCTCAAAGTTGTCACTAACTTTGCTTGTGCCTCATCCAAACTTTGGTCGGTGATGGTCATGATTTGCTGCAGTATGTCACCGATGTCTCTGCGGGTCTCATGTCCGTTTTCTGTGCCCTCGAGGCCCGACTCGTCTGACCGGTGCTGGGAAGGTTGACGAACCGAGTTGTGCGCATGCATCCCGGAGTGGCCGCTCACGCCGAGTACCCGGCCGTTGGATGGCCCATTGCCCGTCAGAGGCTGCTGTTGCAACATCTTCAGCGACGCGCAGTGGCGGCGACTGGTGCCCGACTGTGCTCTCGCAGGCAGCGCAGCCTGATCCGAGGCACCGCGCCGATCAGGGTCCCCTAGCGACCGGCAGCCACAGGTACAGCAGGAGCCTGCAGACGCCGTGCAGCAGCATGCGGTAACGCTGCAGAATAATAAAAAAAGAACCACAACAGCAAGCAGATGTCTGTATGTGCGCGCGCCTGCGTGTCAGTGGTTGGGGTGGGTGGCAGATTAACACACATAAAATCAAACTAAATGAACCGGAAGTCTTGTGTCTATGTCACTCCAAAATACAACCAGATTATATTTCAGATGAAACACAGTCTGCCTTCTTGTAAAGCGAAAATCTCACTCGACGCGCTTATCTCTACTTCTCGTTTTAGCTGCAAGTCAACAGGATGTGCGCTGAAAACCACAACAGTCAGGAGAACTTTGCGCCTGTTTCAACACGTCGCAGCTTGAAGCATCCAGGCGCAAAGCAGCTATAAGCTGCCGCAGCCGCTTCCACCTTCAGATTCACATCAGATCATTTAAACCATTTGTTTGGGAGAAGACCCAATCCGATCATCCAGGCAAGGGGTTCTCTCCTCCTGCTTTATTAACGCTCATATCTCATGAGAGCCAGGCAAGTGAAATGTGGGCCAAGTAAACAGGAGGGGGCTGTTAGAAATAGGAGGAACAGGAAGAAAAGAAACGAGAGAGAAGGTTGACAGAGAGGGGGAGAGTTTGTCACATAAAGATATTGACAAGACAAGCGAGGAGCCAAAGATGATACTCAGCCAGCTGCGGTGTACAGAGATGATGTTATAAAGAGATAAAGTCAAAAAAATTAAGGTAAGAATGACATTGTAATTTTACTGGTTGTAAAATTAGCTTTTGTGAGTTTTTTAATTCAAATATGAGAAGATTAATGTTATACATGTGTATAACACATCTCATACACATGAGAATAAACCTTAATTACATTTAATCAAATCTGGGGAGAAAATTTCAACATAAATGTATAAAAAAATAATCATTTTTATGCTTTTAAACTGATTTTGTCAGTTGTGTGTGTTGTCACATATTTCCCAGAAATGGGCTTTATTATTAGATTATCTGCTTATGCGTTTCCAGCCTCTATATTAGAACCTGCTTGACTGGTTTCTCACATTTCTGAGCTAGAGACAAACAGCTTCTGGGCTGTAGCCGTGCCTCCCCTCATTTTTTGACAATGTTCAGAAATTGTTCACCTATAATTTAGTTTCTTTCTGTCAGGGTTTGACAACGCCGAGAATGGAATGCTCAGCGACTGAAGCTGAAGTTGTCGCGGAGGAGCTGCTCGAACCTCTTATCATCACAGAGGACGGGGACATAGCTGGAGCTGTCCCTGAACGAGACACAACAAGCAGCTCGGCTGCCGCCTCACACAACGGCTGCACCGACGAGTCTGCTCTTCAGCAGAAGGAGGAACTCTTGGGAGGGGACGAGAAAAAAGAAGCCGTGGAGAGTAAAACATCCTCAGTGGAGCGGTTGGAAAAACAGCAGAGCGAAACTGAGGATGGGCACAAGCCCGAAGCTGGTGAACTAGAGGGTACTGGAAGAATAAACGATGGACAGAATAGTGAAAGTAAAGAGCCCTTGCTCAAAGGGACAGTGAGTCACGAAGAACCCCGTAAAACACAGGAAGAAAAGGTTGCACAAGATGACCGCCGAGTGGAAATAAGAAGGTTTCACGCCTCTGAGCCAGTACCTAAAGAGGCGGAGGGCCAAGAGGAAGATGCAAAAAAGGTTAGCAAACTTTTCTGATTAGTCTACTTGTCGTGGTGTTACATGTGTGCAGTTAGTGTGTTTTCTACTTGTGTACCACACATTGCACGAGAGAAGTCGCCCAGGGGTGGAAAAACGTCAGATTTGTTTTCTTAGAGCGCGTGGGAGTACGTAGGAGTGCTTTTGCTGTGTCAACAAACAGTTTGTGCCTCTCAGTCAGAAACCTCTCATCTCCCCTCTGCTCTTTCCTCACCACCTACCTACCTGTCAGGCTCACCAGTTAACCCCCGACTTCCCGGAGGCGCTGTTCGAGCTGCTCTGCACCCTTCAGGAGGGACGGCGTCTCAATGATCAGCGCTGCTCCTTCAGGCTTGAAGAAGGCGTTAGGAGGAGGAGATGCCACTCGGAGCCCAACACCAGAAAACCAGCTCACAGAGGTGGGAATGATTCTCGAGGCTGTCCTGATGTGGTGGAGCATGTCCAGCTGTTCCCAAACCGCACCAAATGTCTCTTTCTGTCCTTTACCCTGTCCATTTAAAAATTTGCTGGTGTTTTTCTCTCCTCTCTCCTCAGTGGTCTTCTCCTCCATGACTTCGCTGCAGAAAGAAGAGTTTTTTGACCTGGTGGCCACTGCACAAGCCCGCCGGCTGGATGACCAGAGAGCACATCTGGGAAAGAGCGCGGCTCCGAAACCCAAATGCCGAAGTTTCAGAGGCAGCCTGAAACAACTCTCTGTAGTGAGAAAGCCAGAACCAGTTCCAGTCCCCGTCCCAAAGGAGGATCTTTATGACATGATTCTGACGACACAAGTAAGCCGTCTGAGCTTGTTTTGTTTGGGCTTTTTCATCCTGATCATTGATGCTGCTCGTTTGAAAAGTGACTGAAAACCTCTTGCCGTTCTTTGTGACTCCAGCCCTGGTTTTACTCTTTGCTTCATCCTGCAGGCCCAGGGTAGGCTGGAGGACCAGCGCAGCAGGGCTCCCGGCCCCATGGATGACGACGACTTCTTCTCTCTGCTTCTCAGGGTGCAGGGGGGACGCATGGATGAGCAGAGGACTGAACTGCCTCGTTTGCTGCAAACCTGAGATGGAGAAGTCAAAACTGTGAGGCCAGTCTGGAGAGCCAATCAGTGTTTTAGCCTTATTTTTTCTTTTGCTTTGATTTGACTCTTTTAAACCCTGATGATGCTTCGATTTGAGAAATTCTCCTCATCCTGATCGTTATTCAGTGGTAAAGTTAACATTGCAGCAAATTTTTTGATAAATAGGACTTTTAATGTGACTTTAGGTTTGTTCCAGATACGTTTACCGTTAGTCTCTTTTCCTTATTCGTGCCATCAGCAGATATGCTTTCTTGGCTGAAATTCTTCCTGAATGTTTGCATTGAATTGCTGAAATAGGTGTGTGTGTGTTTTTGAGGAGGAATGGATGTCTGTTGGTCCTCCTCCTACAGAACGTACAGGATAGAAACACCAAGATGACGATGACGAGGAGGAAGCTTCATTTCCTCACTGTTTATGAAGATTCTCCTCCTGAATAAACAAAATGTGTCTTTGAAATGTTCAGGTTTGTCCGTATATGTCCACCTCCACACACACACACACACACACACACACACACACACACACACACACACACACACACACACACTTTTGACAGTTTGGACAGGTTCTTTAATCGTGTTCTGATCAAAGCCTGTTTAGAGTGGTGGTAAATGACTGGTATGAAAACACAGCTCTGTTTATCATTAACAGTTTAGATCACTTTCTCGTAAACCGTGATATCGGATAAAAACACTCGCGTAAATCAAACTGTTCATGTAGGAATAGCAGAACTTGTGACTTAACATTTAAGGATCAAATAAAGCAAAGATAAAGGTATTAATGTTTTACAGACGGCTAACAAGTCTTATCTGTAACTTCCTGAAAACTTTCAGTGTGATTTTACATTTTATTGATGATTATAACACCCAGAAAGTGTCAGTGTTTACTCAGTATTGTTTTTTTTTAATTTTTTTTAACTATTATGTAGTTTATTGAATTAGGTACAGATCTTGATGCCTTACTAAACTGACAGTAATTCTGTAATAGAACAAAACAAAAATTATTTTTTCTCTTCTGGCTTTTCCCTTCAGGTGTCACCAGCGAATCAACTGTCTCCATTTAGTCCTAATTATATATTGTATATAAAACAGTTTGGGGAGAAACCCTGAAACATGTTTACAGTCTGGTACAAAAAACATTTTAGGTTTAGTATGTCAGGTTTACCGTCATGTCAACTTAGAGGGGGGATTTATGTGTAACTCAAAGGTTGAAATTATTAATACTAATTCTTTTGACTCAGAGGTGTCGGATGAGCTATCAGCGCTAACGCTAGCAGCTTGCAATCCTGCTTGCTCCAGGGAGGACCTCAGCCTCATGTCAAGGTGTTACAGCCTGGAAGGCAGAGGGTAGCAGAGTCCCTCAACTGCAATTTCTCTGGCTAAAAGCGCCCGTCAACCTCAGTTAGTGTTGGTTAGCTCAGTTAGCTTGTAGCTACATCGGCTCAGGGTTTGTATTGGTTTCAATCATCTGCCCACACCCTCACAGCCCCACTTTCAGGTCTACCTCTTTGCCAATTTTTTATTTTCTGGGAGTGACAAAGGCACATGACTCGGGCCAAGATGGCGGTGGCGGGAACTGCCCACTGGGCTTCAGTTCAGCTCTTCAGAAACCTACAGGTTACGGCGTGGAGGCTCCCTCTGTCTCATATACACAGTCTACAGGGGTGGACTGCCCTATTTGGCATTCTGGCTGTGGCCCGGTGGGCTGCTGACACAGCTTGGGCCGATGCAACAGGCTGCAGCAGTTGGTATCACTGCTGCCTTGTATTAAGACAGTTGCAGGTTCAGATCCCAGCTGCATCATTCCTTCCCATGCATGGATAGGTTTTCTCCAGTTTCCACAGGCCAAAAACGTGCATGTAGGGAACTGTGAAAGGCACAAACACGCATGAGAGTGTCACCAGCTGAGGCTAAATGTTTTTATTTCTGGTTTGCAGATTTTTGGTTAAACGGAGCAAAGTTATGACTCATCTCATCATGATCGAGTTAGTCACTAGGCCGAGGGATAATACAGATATGTCACAGACAATAACGACGGCCATGGTGTGTCAACGACCTAAGGAGGCTTTGTGGAGATCAATGACCTATACTGGTGTGGGTTTGGTTTTGTCCACTCAGCTCAGAGGAAACCTCTCACAGGAAGTCCTGTTCACCCTACGCAGTGGGGAGGCTGGAGGTGATGAGAGGCTGCTGTGTCACTTCCTCAAACAGCAGAGTGTTATGTGTGAAATTAGCTCTCATGTATTTTGGTTTTTGTATGTTTGTGCTTGAACAGATGGTGCAGTAGAATTGTCACGTTAACAGCAACACTTCTGGTAGAGGAACAGAAGACTAAAACATCGTAACTTTACTTTATTGATCCCCTCGGGGAGATTATTTGTCGTATTTGACCCATCCACGAGGAGTGTGCCATTTGTACAGCATTGGGTAAATTCAACCTCAGGTTGCCCAAATATACTTTGAACTGTGGCCCGGCTGGCCTGGGATTTAACTGCTCACCTTCTGATGAGCATGCCAACTACTCTCATTTAGCAAAACTGTTTACATGTTGAACATTTTACCAACAAATGAAACAGGAAGGTAGGCAAGCAAGTTCAAGTTCCACTTTTAGGGTAGAAGTGTGCAAACATATTTTTCATGGGTTGTGTGTTCACATGCAACATCAGCATGTTCCAGGAAGATTTATCACAGAGCAAAATTCAGGCCCTATATACTACACAGACAGTTTTGTGTCCACACACAAGTAGATCTCTTGATGAGGGAGAGAGAGAGAGAGAGAGAGAGAGAGAGAGAGAGAGAGAGAGAGAGAGAGAGAGAGAGAGAGAGAGAGAATAAAACATTTTCCAAATTGTAGATTGTTAAAAGGGGTTTTTGATGCTTCTGTGTGGATGCAAGACATGTATGCTTTTCATAAACCACATATGGTTTGGTGAGGGTATTTGTCAAAAGCATTTGGATTCAGATATACTTATAAATAAAAAAAATCTGTTTAAAATGGGAGTAGTTTAGACAGTGCCTCACCCTTTTGTCAGGTTTTTTCTTTTTTTATCTTTTTATGGCTGATTTTTATATTTCAGCATTTCTTTTTTTCTTATTTTAAGAAATAAGTTAGCTATCTAGAAATAAAAAAAATCTGTAAAATAAAGGTTATACTTGATTTGAATATAATATGAGTCGTGGTGGAGGGCAGCTTATACTGAGCCAGGATCCTCTGGAGGTTTCTTCCTGTTAAAAGGAAGTTTTCCTCTCCACAGTCACTAAATGCTTGCTTTGTATGAGGATTGCTGTAAAGATACTGACACTAGTCAGTGACTTGATGCAATTTTCTGTGTTCCTTATATAGGAAACATTTTTTCTGATTGGCTTAATGAACTGATCTGTATTGGAATGTTTATTATGTGAAGTGCCTTGAGATGACTCTTGTCGTGGGTTGGTGCTATATAAATAAAATTGAATATAATATAGCGCTATATTAATATAATATAATATAATATAATATAATATAATATAATATAATATAATATAATATAATATAATATAAAAATGCCCCTAAGAATGACGTAAGTGATCGCCAGACTCTGACTTTATTGAAGGTGAGGACTGGATTTACTCGGTGGAGGCAAGAAAGTTTCAGAATAAAAGTAATTTCAAACGTAGCATAAACACTAAAAAGAATGATAATGTTTTTATTGATTTTAATTTAATAAGAAAGTCACTTTCAGTAAAAACATTTTTATCCCTCTTGCGTTTTCAAGTTTTCAGCGACGCGTGTTTCTGACGTCATTGTCACATCCCAATGTCGTTAGCTTTTTACCGAAACAAGGATGTGGATACAAACAAAATTGGGAGGTTGTAGCAAGTTTTTACCATGTGAGGTAAAGCTTACCCAGACACTGGTGAACCGTGTTAATTTATGGTGAGTTTTCGTGCTTTTTTTTACTGATGTGTTATCGGGTTAAATAGTTAAGGTTGTTTATAACGCAGTAAAGTTAGCTAAACCTTTGCAGCAAAGTGAAATGTCAGCGCTGCTTGTTTTAAAGTTTAATATACTTCTCCAGGCTTCCGCATAAATTTTAAGTTAAATGTTTTTATTAATTTTCTGTAATCTGATGTTTAGACTGTGAAATATAAACACAAGGCATATAAGTTTAGATCATCGACATATAGGTTTAGACACGGTTATAATATCAATTTTAGGTGACGCCATTATAATCTTTGTTACTGGATGTTTGTTGCTGAAAATCCTGATTTATTCCTCTTTGTGGTAACATGTGTTACAGGGTAAATAGAAGCAAGTGAAAAGCTTTAAAATGCTCTCCAAGAAGCCTGGAAAACTTCCATTATTTTCATCCTGTTTTAATACATGTTGTATCGGGATACATTTGCTTTATTTATTGCTTTCTGAACATTTGGTTACGTTGCCTGCAAAATCCAAAATGTCTAATTTGGAGATTTATAACCACACGAGCTAACCAAAGTAAATTAAAACATAATTTGTTTTAATTGTGATTTATTTTCTTTTGTTTTTTCTTCTAGATGCTTTTGTTTCTGTCCCTGTTAGTCGCCTGTGTGCCACTAGGGGGCGGCACAACTCCAATCAGTTGCTACAACGACCAAGGAGATGCAGTTGATTGGTGAACATTCATTCTACAAAGTTTTTATTTTATTTTATTCCATAATTTCATCTCAAACAAAACTGAGTTATTTGACTGCTTTAATGTTTCCCACTTGTTTCTGTTTGTCAGGTTTTATTTGTACAAGCTGCCAAAAGAACATGGAACAAAATCTCCTAAAGAGGGTGAGTTGTACTTATTGCTGGAAAAAGGGAGTGAAGGATGGACCGAGGGGAAGGTGACAGTGAATGACTCACTGGGAGCTCTGGGCCGGACGGTCGGACAGCTGTACTCGCAGGAAAAGGTTTGCTTTCATCAAGGTTTTCCTTGTGTCCTCAAAAGACTAAATGTGGAGTCTGAAGACTGAGTTCAGTTTAGTCTTACTGAGAGTTTTACATCCTGTTTTGGAAAGAAGGTCAGTATTTTTCTAAAATTAATTATCAAGCAGTTTTCACTTCCTTCATATTCACACTTTCTGTTCTTACCAAATCAAATGGCTGCAGGCTACATCTTTATGAAGTTAACAGAAACCTGAGTTCTTCTATCGCATATCAAAAATCTCATATTCGGCTTTAAAAGTTCTGATTTAAACTTTTCATCAAAGTTAAAACAGAGCATGTTCTGCATTCCAAATGATGGTCCCTAGATGTCTAGAAGTTTGTTACATCTGTAGTTTCCACTGCTCTTTAATAGAATTAATTTTACTTTTTACATTTTTAGGATGTCGGTGTAAAAATTACAAATATCAACTTTTTCCAAAGGTTTCCAGGGCATTTTAAATCAGACAACAAATATTTTTTTCCAATGTGCTCTGTTATTTTCATTTATTTATAGGAAAAACAGCCCAAAGTGCTGAATGATGCACTAAAATGACAATAAAAACATTAATAAGAAGCAATAAAGACCCAAAACTAAAACACCCAACATTAAAAACACGCCCTAGACCAACACAATATCTACAGCTTCAGATGAGATTTAAAACTCTGTAAGGAGGTGGTAATATATTATCTGTATTGCTATTTTTATTTACTTCCTTTAGTGTATGCATCTCCAGCAGCAAAGTACGCATTACGTTTTACTGTATTTGTATAGGAAACACAATTTTCCTTATACACTTAATCCTGCTTATTTTTCATTTGAAAAACCAATTCTGATTGGTTTTCTGAAATGTAATAATTGTAAAATGACCCTTAAGCACTTACTTATGTAGGACATTGCTGTTTGATTACACTGCACATTTAATGTTTTTTAATGTTCAGAATATAGTGAAACCTAAAAGTAACACCCATTGTTTACGTCACTATTCTTCAAATGTCATTTAAATAGATTCTTTCCTGCTTCTGCTTTTCGACAGCAGCCATAAGACTTCTCCTTTTAGGGCACACAGGTGGTGCTAAGCACATTTATAAAAAATCGTGTCTTCGGGTAATATTCCAAGACCAGAAAAATGATTTGATAACGAGTAGTGAGAACTGGTTTTCTGTTGATTTATTCCTCCCGCTACTAACGGAACCCCATCAGTTGTGTTTTACACTTAAAGTCAGGCATTTACAGAAAGCCTTTACCTTTTCACAGAACTCGGAGATGGCGTACGTCCTGTACAACGACCAGCAGCCTCCGGAGGAGCTTGGTGGTACAGGGGGGGATAACGGTGAAAGCCATGGAGGACACACCAAAGGTGAGCAGCACCTCCAAAGCTCAGGTGGCCTAAAACATGAATTCTGTATAAAAGTTATGAATAATCTTACCTGTTACTTTCTGAACAGCCTTTTTTTTTGGAGGAATAAAGTTTATGTCCTAAAGGACTGATAAGCTAATGGCTAGTCTGAATAATAATAATGATACATTTTATTTAAAAGTGCCTTTCAGAACACCCAAGGTCACTTGACAGAAAATACATTCAGAAAATACATTAAAACAGCAATGAAACAACAATAAAACGCAAAGAAGAAAAAACAAAGAGAGAAACAGTTCAATAAAATCAGAGGTCATAGGTAGATTAAAACATGTGTGTTTTGAGTTTTGTTTTGAAAAGGGTGAAACTGTCGATGTTCCTGATGTCTGAGGGGAAGTGAGTTCCATAGACGGGGAGCAGAGTGGCTGAAAGCTCTGCTCCCCATGGTAGCGAGACGGGCAGAAGGAGCAGCAAGATGGATGGAGGAAGAAGATCTGAGAGAATGGGAGGGGGTGTTAATACTTGTAAGGTCTGAGATATATGGAGGAGAGAGGTTATGGATGGCTTTGAATGTGCGGAGGAGAATTTTGAAGATGGACATGAATTTAACTGGGAGCCAGTGAAGCTGCTGGAGAACCGGCGTGATGTGGTGAAAGGAAGGGGTTCTGGTGATAATACGGGCTGCTGAATTCTGGACCATTTGCAGTTTATGAAGGAGTTTGTTGGGGAGACCATAAAGAAGTGAATTGCAGTAATCGAGACGGGAGGTGACGAGGCTGTGGACGAGAATGGCGGCAGTGTGAGGGGTAAGGGAGGGGCGGAGACGGTTTATGGAACGAAGATGGAAGTATGCTGACCGACTTATGTAATTAATGTGAGCTTGAAAAGAAAGTGAGCTGTCGAGGATGACACCCAGACTCTTGACCTGAGGGGAGGGGGAGACTATGGCTCTGTCAATAGTTAAGGTAAAGCTGTCAGATTTGGAGATGGTGGATTTGGTACCAACAAGAAGAAGTTCAGTTTTGAGGAAATTAGAGGTGAACCAGGATTTGATTTCTGAGAGGCAGAGGGTAAGGGAGGATGGTGGGAGAGTTGAGTTGGGTTTCCTGGAAATGTGGAGCTGAGTGTCATCTGCAAAGCAGTGAAACTGGATATTCAATTTGCGGAAGATATTGCAGATAGGGAGGAGATAGACTACGAAGAGGAGGGGCCCCAGGACAGAGCCCTGGGGCACGCCTGACTTGACTGGGGAGGGTTTAACTCAGCTAAAGTGTGTTGCTGATGTCGTAAACCGTTCCAGTTTCAACTCAGTTTCTCTGAGCAAAGGTTGTTCACAGGTGAGATGTTATTATTCATAATATTTATATAAAAGGCACTTCAAAAAGGCAGAAATGTTCTTTTTATATTAGAAATAGGCAAATTTGATCAAATAAGTTGTTACTTTATGGTATAAAATCCCCTTTTTGAAATTAAATCCCCTTTGTGCACACTTATGAGACACCTGTTGTTCCTAAAACTTATTTTAATTGAGTCCAATTTAGTTTCACTTTAGAGGAATCTGTTTTTCACAAGGGGCAAACCCAGCCTGTCGAAAGTGAAGCCAACATGGAAGGGACAGAAAATGCAGTTCCCTCCTCATCTACTAGGGGCTGGCTCCAGAAAGGAGCAACTTCCCGTTGACTCCTATGTTAAAAATGCCAACTTCACAGCAGAAATAAACATGTTTGCTCTCTGGTTAAAACAACATTTTAGGTTTAACATGTCTAGTTTACCATCATGACAACCCTGAGGGGGGTGACTTTATTTATAATGTATCCATTTAGATGTAATTGAAGCATGAAATTGTGAATACGTAGGGGCGTGTCCTTTTGATTGACAGGTGCCAGATGAGCCGCCAGCACTAACACTAGCAGCTTGCCCTCCTGCTTGCTCCAGGGACGGCCTCAGCCTCAGGTTAAGAGTTACAGCCTAGAAGGCAGATGGTAGCAGAGTCTCTCAACCACAATTTTTCTGGCTAAAGCGCCCGAAAACCTGTTGGCGTCCGTTAGCTCGTAGCTACATCGGCTCAGAGTTTGATGGGTGTCAGTCATCTGCCCCCACCCTCACAGCCCTGCTCTCAGCTCCATTTTTGTGTCGAGAGGTGTGAGGTGGCCAAGATAGCGGTGGTGTGAACCACTCACAGGGTTTCAATTAGGCTCTTCAGAACCCTATGGGTGACGGCACTAAGGGCTTGTCCGTAGATAACCAGAATACCATGTTGACACGGATGTAGAACATCTTTTCCTCTAAAAGACACAATAAACACATAAGTTGCAAGTTCACTTTCCTTCTGTTAAATTCTCTTAAACTTCTAAAACTCGTGAAGCTTATCTGAGTTAGTCAGATTATGTTAAAACATCCACCCGGAGGCAGAACGCTGATGGATTGTTTACTAACCAGTTGTACATCTCTGCCCTTCAGGTGTTGTGCTGCTGGATAAAAATCAGGGCTTCTGGTTGGTCCACAGCACCCCTCACTTCCCCCCCGAGCAGCAGGGAGGACAGTATTACTATCCCAGCAGTGGTGTGAACAACGGACAGAACTTCATCTGCGTTACCTACCCGCTCGACCGTTTCCAGACCATCGGTAAGAACAGGAAGTTACTAAATGAGGACGTTTAAATGCATGATGCTCCAGCTGCGTGAAAGCTGAGAGGAGAAGGTCCAGGTGGTAAATGAGCTTCACTTTCTGATTTATCTACCCTTGAACAAACACTCTAATCAGCCAGAAACTTACTACACTTTATTTTAACTCATCTATATGGTTGTATTAAGTTTATTTAACAATAACAGAAGAAGAGCAGAAGAAACACAAAACAAATTTACTGCACAGGGTCTTATTTAAGGATGTGTGAGAGAAACATTTAGTTATTCCTCTAGACAAACGACTGGTGCAGAGCAGTAGTCACAGACCTCTTGAAAACACGTTCTGGCTAGTTCATACCAAAGATTATTTCTTCATCTTCTGATTAGCTGTAGTGATGCAGCGCACGCACGCATGCACGCACGTGCGCACGCACACACACACATACACACACACACACACACACACACACACACACACAGTAGAGCACTAATTCGGATGTTCAGTATAGACAAAAACAGCATAAACTAAACAAATGATCTAAGGTTTAATTTCGGAGGTTTAATATCGAGTTCTGGAGCATCAGTAGGAGTTTATTGAGCTCAAGTAGTTTAAAAACAAAACTGAAATTATTCATTAGATTGTTAGCAATCTGGCTAACTGCTAGTATTGTTTCAGTCAGAGGACTTTTTCCTGTTTCTGTAGACCCCGCCCACTTTGAGTGACATCACCTGCAGGTAGGATTCTCCCTATAGATCAGGGGTGGGGAGCCCTGGTCCATCGAGGGCCACTATCCAGCATATTTTAGTTTCCACCCTGCATCATCACGCCTGATTTCAATCAGCAGGTGATTAACAGGCTTCTGCAGAGCCTGATGAGCTGCAGAACAGGTGAATCAACTATTGAATCAGAAGTGTTGGAGCAAAGACATGCAGGATACCGGCCCTTGAGGACCAGGGTTCCCCATGATGAATACTTTCTATAGGGCCTTGTCTTCAAAACGAATAAATCTTTAAGAGTTTGTTTTTTATCCCTGCTGGCTAGACCAGGGGTCACCGTGGTCCTTATTTATTAAACCTTGGAGCTGCTGAGCGATCACAGCGGACGTAAAAGATAAGAAAAAAAACACAAAAAAGAAACGATCAGATGGGGTCTAAGATGGTAATCATTGATAAGTAAAAGTGGCTCTTTGATGTGCAAGGTCACTGAGGTAATCCAGATCTAATGAGAACATCAGACAAAACAAGTCACAAAGTTTGTGTGAAACGTCACTTTTGCAGATTTCAGACCCTGTTTAGTACATAAGCAAGTTTTCCTCCAGACCTCTAATGCTCTGCTCCATCACCCCCGCATCAAATGGTTTAATCATCTTCTCATCATGTTATGTTCTGCAGAAGCTTGTCGATCCCTTCTTTGTTCAAATCAGGTGTGTTGGAGCAGGTAAACCGCTAAAGTTAGCCCTGGAGGACTGGAGTGGGTGGCTCCTGCTTTAGACCGTTTTGGGAATCTGAGAACTGAGTTTTTGTTTTGATCTAAAGTTTAAGAAACCAGATCTCAGTAGCAAAAGAAAAAACAAGAAGCACGATGCTGATGCAGCAAATCAAAGGCCTTTAATAACAGTGAACAGGTCATGGATACTAAAGGTTTTTATTATTATTTTGTTGGGGATCATCAGCTTGTTGTTGTCCAGTATTAACAGTCCGGTCAGGTATTGACACAACAGCAGTACAATCAGTGTGAACAGGTGTCCTCTCCGTGTCACCGCAGCCTCCTGGCTCACTCAGCAGTTGCTATGGCAGAGGCTGGGGTAATGCAATTAGAGGTTGGTGTGTAACCATAGCGATCCCGGCTCTCACACTGCAACAGGGGGTTTGTTTCATCAGATCCTCGTCTCTCCAGCTGAGAGGTGATGAGCGTCTGAGGGTGACGACGAAACGACTGAGCCGTCATGTTTTTCCTTTTTTTTTTTTTTTTGCTGTTAAATCTGAAGATAAATAAAAGGAAAATGCAAGTAGCTTTAAAATCCTCTCATAAATACAGCTTCAGCTCGTGTATATTCACTCATGATTTCACCCAACTGTGTATCTTAATAATCTAGTTTGTTCTGAAAGAACTTATATTTCAGCCGTTTATTCAAACATGACCTTTTATATTTGATGATCAAAGCTTCATTAGCATACAGGTATTTACTGTTTTATCCATATTAATGGTTATAAAAGTTTAAAAAGGAGTCGGACTGTTAAAAACTCCTGAAGCTCCAATTATTATTAGTAGTAGTATTAGTAAATTAATTATTATTAAATAGATAGAAAAGAGAAATAAAAATGGAACATTTTAGCTTCTATATGTTTCTCTGCAGCTAAACCACACTAAACTAAATATTAGAATTGGTGTTTGTATAAAACTCAAAACCAAATGAACAGCTCATCAGATGTTGCTGGTTGTGCTCCGTGCACGTGGAGAAGACCGTGTCCCCTGACTCAGGGCTACAATTTGTCCCTGATCCTGGCAGGGACGTCACTAGCATGAAAAGACGGACAGGGCTCCGCCTTCAAGGTTGTAGGAAAGAATTTGTGAAACATTTGGTGGATAGACCGTTTTTCAGTTTAATTCATACTCTTGCCATTCAGAATCGACCTAACGACATCCTGGTGTTTATGGTGGAGATCAGATGCTAAGCTGTAGTGCAGCTTTGTGCAGCTTTATGCAGACGATGTGGTTCTGTTGGTGTCTTCAGCCCATGACCCTAGATGACCCTAAGTGCCCAGTGGGGTGATACAGAACTGAGCAAAGTGAGCTGGAAAAGCAGCTCCTCCAAATCTGAGACCAGAAAATGATGGAACTTTTTTTTTGTTGGGTCTTTGACTCAAGTGGAGGAGTTCAGGATTGTTGGTATGGTGGAACCAAGGAGCGATACTTAAAGATGAAACCCTGATTTAGTGATCCGTCTTTGTTCTAAGATTCACATGATGGTGAGATGCTAAAAGCAGCTGAAATGAGATCCCTCCTCAGGGCGGTGGGGTGAGGGAGCTGCTGCTGAGGGGGCTTGGGCGTCTGACCAGGAGGCCTCCTGCGGTTGCCTTGTTTTGGAGGCTCTTCGGGTTGGGGACCAAGAACTTATGAGAGGGGTCTTAAATATCTTCTGTCCTGAGATCCCAGCCTTGGATCAGTGATGAAAAATGGATGGATGCAGGCATTTTCCTGGATATTTGCTTAGAAATTGGTCCTAGAAGATGAATCTATTTAAGATTTAAACAGGTGTTTGTCGCCTACAACACAGTCCAATACCAGACCAGTACCAGTGAATCAGATCCAGAAACACTTCCATGTCATTTGTTTTGCACCACAGGAGAGCAGCTGCAGATTAATCAGCCTAATGTGTACAACTGTGACGTCCCGGAGTCCCTGGCGTCCTTGGTGCCTGCGCTAGCCACCCTATGCAGCAAAAATCGTCAGCATGGGCGAATCTCCCCACACATGAGGGCTGAATCCAACCGCAGCGTGACCCTGACCTCCAAGGATGGCACTGACTTCATCAGCTTTGCTAAAGGAGCGTCATTCGACGATGGTAAAACTAAAAGTTTATTCAAAATGGAAAATTGTAGAGGTAGCAAAATCAGAAAACTGGAGTCTGATCTGTCCACCTGCTCCATCAGACCTGTATCACTCGTGGGTGGCCCCTACCCTCCAGTCAGACCTCCTGGTCCAGTTCTGGGTTCGCTCCACGGGCATCCTCCCCTCTGACTGCTCACGGGGCTGGAAGGTCCTGGACATCACGCTCATCAACCTGGGGCAGACCTTCACCTTCAAGGCCACCCAGGACCACTCCAAGTGGGCGGTCAGCCCCAAGGCGGCAAGCCGGGGGGCCAAGGGAGGCTGGGTGTGTGTGGGGGACATAAATAGGAACGAGGCGGAGGAGAGGCGTGGCGGAGGAACCGTGTGCCTTCAGGATCCGGTGGTTTGGAAGGCGTACCGGACAGCGGCCCTGGAGTGTGAGGCGTGTGGAGGGGGGACAACAGAGTGCTGAGTCAGCTAAAATCACTCTGGGAACAAGTTAGCATGCTAGGATCCTGTCTAATTAATCTTATAAATTAATGTAATCTAATTAATAGTTTGTCTATTTTTTAGAACACCTGGGGTTTGATTCTGCTCAAAGTTTTTCTTGACACTGTTAGGAAATAAACTGGTAATTCTAACAAGGACTCACGTCTTCTACAGGCTTTGGATGATTCATTTCAAATTCTAATAAAAACAATTGTTGCAAGGTGGAGAAACGCGAGCCCGGGCGGGATTCGATCCCTAGACTCCGGGGTGAGAGTCAGGCACGCTAACCAGTCAGCCAAAGGGACATCCCCTCGGCCAAGTAGCCAGGCCGCATTATCAATCGGGAAACAGTGACAGGACGCTCACACTGTCACACAATTATTTAATGATGTTCTCACAAATTTTCTGTCCTTTATGGGAGAATTTTTTGTAATTTAGAGAATAATGAGAGCACTATTTAAATGTGCAATTCCTCCTGTGTAGGCTTATCTATGCAAACACTTATAGGTTTTTATGTGAGAGGAGGAGCTAAACCACTGAGCTGCTGCGCCTTTCATGTGAATTCAACTGAATTTTTGTTAAAATATCTTTAAAATGCTTTAAAAGCAATAAAACTGAACTGCATTCAATCTGTTTTATTCTAATTTCTTAGTTTGTATTATGATTATTTTCCCTAAACTTTATGCTTTCAACAACAACCATGAACTGGTCTCAAACCAGTGAAAAAGGCTCAAACTTGAAAAATAAATCACAGGCTTCAAAGATCAGAAACTTTTTTGGGTTTGCAGGAAACGTATGATGCTCTCGGGTTTTAATTGTCCCAGCTTTCAAATTCGACAGCAAGTTGAGAAATATGCCGTTCATTTTAAAATTCACACACAAAAACCCAAAGTGGCAACAGGAAATTTGTGGTTCTTACAGCTACAGCTCTTTTCTGGCTCGTATTCGGAGGAGAAAGTTTGAAGCCGTTCTTGTTGGAAAGGAGATTTTAAAATATTCTGTTTTATGAACATACATTGTGGAAGAATCAGCTGATGCACACAAGATAAAGACCAACATGCGGAGAGGAATGCTTTTAGCTTTTCGTCACTGACTGATAAAAGTTCACCTCTGAGGAACTTTTCTCCCTTTTTTTGTGCTTTTAGATTTTCTTCTTGTGTCAGATTCCTACAAACTCTCTGACCTTGGAGATAAAGATGGCCGAATGAATAAAAAGCCTCCAGAGGTGTGCAATGATCTCATTACTTCCAGATGTCAGTGGACTCGAATAACGACATTTAATATTTTTGGATGGGAATGTGGAGTTTGTTATGACACAAAAACAACACAGTTCATAGAAAAGTAAATTTATTTCCACAAAATAGGACATCCTGTTTGTAGTGCATAAATAGGTTTGATGTGAAACTGCACAACACTGGAGTTTTTTTTTCTCCTCCATGTGTTCTCAATACATTCTGATGGGAAAGGTGAGCACCCAGTAGAAAAAAGGCACTAAAACAGCCAGGGGCACAGCGTTATGCTCACACAAGTAATCAAAATTACCCAGAATCCTCTCCCTGGCCCCGCAGTCCCAGTGCCTCGGCCAATCAGGAGGCCTCATCGGCGCCGAGAAGGAAATCAGAGGTCACACGATTCCTTTCGTAGTAACAAGTTTACATTAAACTTTGTGTTCAAAGCAAATTAAAACCTGGAGAAATTAATAATTCAGCTTTTGTTTGGTGGAAAAGTTCCAGTCTGGGAAAAAAAGTAAAGCTTTAAAAAACTGTCTTGCCTTTTTATGATTACATGAAAAAGCCAAAGCTGCGCATTTTTAAAGTGCTTGAAGTTTTTGTTTCTCCTAAAGCTGCAGTAATCTAGTTTTTCAGCTGGATTTTTAAAAAGGGGGGATTTTGTGGCCTATTTAATGTAAAAAAAAAAAAAAGATTATCTCTATCCTATAACTTCCTGAACAGCCTCAGTTTAAAGAATAAGAGTTAAGTTCTAACAGGACTGATGAGCTAATCGAGTACTGCCATAATTCCAGTGACGTGTGTGACATTAATTTATAATAAAAAACGCGGCCCTTCCTACGGGGAGAATTTCAGATGCACAGCACGAAAGCATTCCACGTTGCTGGTCCCGTAACATCACAAACTCACAGGAAAATTCCTAAATAGGTGTAGAAGACGATTTTCATGTTCACCCTGCATGAAAAACTCAGAGTGACCGATTATAATCAAAAATAATAATTACAAAATGGTTTAATTTTCCACGCCTTTAATACTTAAGCAAAAGAAAATCTGCACGTCTTTTATTTTGAAATCTGCTGTACGTTTTACACTGCTGATTTCTGTCTGGCTCGATCTAAAGTATGGAGCTTGATGTGGTCTGAAAGTGAAGAGCGTAAAAAGTTAGATATTTAGCGGAGCGCTGTTACACTACGCTCCTGGGACATATCCGGTTAACACCGCTACACACACGGTGGGAGGCTGGGGTAAAAGGGAAATTCAGGTGAACTAAAATAATTTTACTGTATCACATTTCCATAAAAAGATTTTGTCTTTCATTCCTCAGGGTTTTTTTTGTTTGTTGCTTTTAATTAAATTTCCTGGTAACTGGGAGAACAATCCCTCACTGACTTGCCACAAAGCAGAGTTTTGTCCTCCGTACTGTTTTGTCTTCCACTAGGGGGCAATATAGGATAGAAGCGCATAGGTAGAAGTGAATGAGAGAGTTAAGATGGATGCCTGAGACTGCTACGTGTGACGCAGGTTTGAATAAACCCTGGAAAAGGAATTAAATCCTTTGAGATTCTTTCGGATATAACTGCCGACCATAACGCGTACAAAAACTGACCCAGATTCTGTTCTTGTTGCTAGTAATGGACTCACATTTAAACTTTCCATCAATCAGATGTCTGTGACTTTATGTTTGCATGAATTTTTCTAATTTTGAAGATTGCTTTAAGATAACAGCAACCCACTTTGGTCTTGACTGTATTTGTACTAGTCGTTAGCGCATCAGTCCTGTCAGAGCTCTATTTATCTGAACAGAGGCCATTCAGGAGGCAAACATTAATTATTTATACCCCCTAAAATAGCCTAAGCATCCTTTTAACACAATTTTTTCAGTAATTAATGCAGCTTTGTGTTGATGCTGAAAAGGAAAAGTGACTTAATTCACGTCGTCTGCAGACAAAAGCTGAACTCCATCAAACCTTGAAGGTGTTTTTTTTCCTCTCTCAGTAAATCAGTTGTCAAAGCTCTTAGTGCTCACGCAACACTTGCATACAAAATATATAAATACATATAAAACCTGTAAATGTCTCTGCCATGCTTCAGTGGGCTGCTACACTTCTACAGCGGCACTTACACATCCTGCTCACTGAGTTGATTGAAATAAAATGCATCAAGTGCTACATGACAGCTACTTGCGAGCCAGCACCAAAAGCACTTAGGTAGGGGCCTTCAGTGCTCTTCCTCTTGGTTTTTTGCATATTTTGTAAGAATTGGGAAAGCTGACAGTGTTCCCCGGCAGCAGATGGCTCTTGATGAGCACGGCAGTGGTGCGCCTCGCTGAATGAATTCATTCATTAAAACACATGCAGGATTCTTCCCGGTTGGGTTCGGCAAAACAGACTTGGTAGGTGCACGGAAACGAGGCTTGTGTAGATTTTGCTTTTGCATGCAGCACTACTCCCCGACACACACACTCATGCATACGTTCGGATCGATCTAGTGTCAAAATAAAGTCCGGACCAGCCTCCTTCCTTTGGCCTTAATCCGAGGAAAAGTGGCGCTCGTCTCTGTGCTGATTGGCTGTAAGCCCAGTTGGGTGTTACCATCCTTCTTCCTCAGCAGGAAGTCAACACTAGATGATGTCATGGCATAGAACACATTTCCTGTAGCAGGAATGACCAGTTCTGGATTAGGAGAAGAAGAAGAGAGACGTGAAGTGTTATGTTTTTTAAAGCAGCAAGTAAAGGCAAGGCAGCTCTACATGTGTGGCACATTTTATACAAAGAGGCAATTCGATGTGCTTTCCAGCAGGAGAAGAATAAGATAAAAAGGCAAAGTTACAGTGCAGAAAAAAACATTCATTCAGAGGCTTATGAATCCATGAAAGTTTTCAATTTTGATTTAAAAGTTACCAGAGTTGGGGCAGGTTTGAGGTCATGAGGAAACTGATTCCATCTGTATGTAGCATAGTGGCTAAAAGCAGCTTCACCTGTTTGATTCTGACCTGGTTCTACCAGCTGACTGCTTCCTAAGGATCTCAGAGACCTGCTGGGGGTATACACTGCAAGGAAGTCCAACATGTATTCTGGCTCCATGCCATTGAGTGATTTATAAAGTAGTAGAAGCACTTTGACATTGATTCTGTAGTTTACTGGTAACCAGTGTAGAGATTTAAGAACAGGAGTGAAAACAAGTTAAACCAGAAGAGATTCAGGATCAGGCATAAGAATAGAAGAGAATTTTGATTATGAAAAATTTAGAGGTAGAACAACTCGATCTGATCATGGGGAATAATTAAGGTTGTGTGTCACCAAGTAGCAGGGCTTTTATTTTGATGGGTTTCAGCTTTGCTAAGTTTGCATCCTGTTTTGAATCCTATTCTAGTGTTTTCAGTATTTATTCATTCCAATAAATATGTTTTGTAACGGTAATAAATGATTTATAATTGTCTGCTTCCTGACAGCGTATCTTGACCTTAGTAAACCATGTTTGCCTTTGCCTGCCTTTTTCCTGTTCCTGTTTGCTAGTCCAACTGTCCACCTTTGGGACAAATTTGACTTTCTATAGTTTCTTTCCACTCTGGATACTTTCTCTGAAAAGGTTCAGAACTTAGCTCCATAGTTTTATTGTCCAAATCTGATCAAGCAGCATAAAACAGATGGAAAACACAGAGTTGCAAGCTGTGCCCCTTTTACCTTCCCATTTAAAAGGCAGTAGTTGTCCATTAAAGAGTGGCTACATAATGCTATAATACAATGCTTTATGTTTTTCAGGGGAAAAGAAATTCCTGTGGAAATATTTAATTATGATACATTAAAAATACACATTTTTATTCCATTTCATCCATTTTCTGGACCAGATTAAACAAAATAAGATAATAAACAGCTATTCCCTTTTAGATTAAAATCTCAAAAAGATGGAAATTTGATCTTCGTGGATAAAACTTTTGTCCTCGACTGGATTCTGTTTGAGTCAGGAAGTTCGTACCTTTTCCTTCTGGCAGAAGCTGGATCAGCTCGTATCTGGACGCCTGTTTGGGGTCCTGACTGTGTTTCTCCAGGGCGGAACTGATCACCGTGGGGGTCTTGTCATTACTCGTAACCTGAGTGGAAACAGGAGAACAATGAATTGGACAGCTCCATTTGCTGTAATGATACCCTGACTCTGTTGTATCTGAGGATCGGATACTGATGACTATTATTACGGGGGTGCGTGTGCAGAGAGCAGCTGCAAGTGCAGCCTAACTTCAGCAGCATGTCTGCAGCTTCTTAGCTCTGAAGTCAAGTGTTTGGGTACCAGAATGCTTCTGTACAGGTTCCCATCCTGTAAGGCCATTCGTATCCTGATGATCCGCATGTCGGGCCCCGACCCCTGGATGTTACTGGGGGGGTTGTTGCCACAGGAGGCCGATCGGCGGTGGGATTTAGTAGGAGAGGATGGAGTCAGCGTGGTGGGGGTGGACTCGTTGGTTGAAGGGGAGGTGTCCACATCCAGACAGGACACAGATGGAGATCTCATATGCTACAACAGAAAATACATTAATAGTGATGTTGAATAACATTAATTAAAAAAACAGCTCTGAAGTCAGGGTCTGTGACCAGTAATAATAATAATAATAATAGTAATAGTAATAATAATAATAATAATAATAATAATAATAATAATAATAATAATAATAATAACCTTTGTTAGTTTTGAGAAGAAGTTATTGACGGGTGAGTGAAAGTAAAAGAGGCTGTCGTTGTCAGCAGCCAGGCTGGTCCGGGAGTTGCTCAGACTGGAAAAGAGACAGCACATTAAAACAGCAAATTAAAGACCAAGTTCACTTGTTTTCCCAACACATTTGCAGTGGTCTCCTGGCCTAGAAATCTAAACAGGCCATAGCAGCAGCTAAAGGATTTTGCTCTGCATAGAAGCCTCAGCAGCCCAACCAGTCTTGTATCTTGCCAGTCACAGCGCTCTATCAGTGTGGTGGGTGGGATGGTAAATGGTAAATGGCCTGTATTTGATATAGCGCCTTCTAGCGTCCTGGAACTCCTCAAGGCGCTTTACAACACAGTCATTCACCCATTCACACACACATTCACACACTGCTGGGGATGAGCTACGATGTAGCCACAGCTGCCCTGGGGTGCACTGACGGAGGCGAGACTGCCGAGCACTGGTGCCACCAGTCCCTCCGACCACCACCAGCAGGCAACGTGGATTAAGTGTCTTGTCCAAGGACACAACGACAGCAACAGACTGAGCGGGGCTCGAACCTGCAACCTTCCGATTACAGGGCGAGCACTTAACTCCTGTGCCACCATCGCCCCATGATGTTACTGCGACTGAGCTAAACAACAAAGATGGCGTTGGGTTGATTGAAACTGCTTTGGCATCAGCTTTGGCCTATTTAGACTTGGGCTTTTCTTTGAGACAAGAGCAGATAAAGGCACTTAAGTTCTTTATTTAGAAAAAGGATGCATTTGCATCTTCTTTGACAATGTATGGTGGACCACCCCATTGACTGACTTCCATTATTTGTTGTCCAATAGCTGCAACCAAAGATACTGCCCCACGACTGAGATCTGTTTATGGTTCGTGGCCAGACTAAATATTCACATATAATGCCAGGCTACTGGTTTCAATTATAAATGAATGCCTAATGAGTCTTCCTCTGTGGGACAAAAGCTCTGGCGCTTCTGTTTCTGGAACTAGAAGTGAGCCAGGTGAGAAGTGAGCAGAAAGTGGCAGGATTTGGAGGTATCCGGAAATCTTATCTCTGATTGGGTGACAGCTACATGACTTTACCACTGACTCCGTTTGCTCAACAACGTTGATCTCCTTAAATAACACAAGCTCTACCATGTTGTGGAGTTGCTAATGCTTAACGTTAGCGTTAATTAAATGTTTCTAGGTGGAAAGATGAATGGCTGGTCATCCAAAATCTCCATTAACACCCTCCTGTTGTCACTAGCTGCTTTTTCCAGGAGCTGAACGACCGGATCACATCAGAAGCGGAAGCGCAACGATGCGCCGTGGAATGACGAGCATTTCTAGTTGGTGCCCTTGTTAACCTATGGTCTCGGTCACGTCAGATGCGAAGCGCCACGAAGGCTTGCACCATGCTGTGATCGTTTCGGTGTGTGCTCAAATTTTTAGTGAGCTTTGAGTGATTTGCGGCAATTCTGGCAGGAAGTCAATCCCTAACAGAAGAGGCAGGCCGGCAAATTTAAAATAAAAATTTTCAAAATGAAACACAGCGATTGATGAATGTGATCATTTGTGTATCTTAACTGAATAGAGAGATGAAAATGAACAAAGACACACACACACACACACTCCTGCGGAAAAACATAACGTTTCCATCATTTTAAATGCAGTTTTTACTAAAGATGAATTTAATAAATGTGAATACAAACAAATATGTTAAATTCGAAGTTGACAATAGCACTGTACACTACCACTAACACTAGTTTATTTACTTGCCCATTTAGAAAGGAACTGGTCTACAAAACAGCAGCAGGATCAGCGCAGTTTCTGATATTAAACAAGCAGGGCAAACTAGTTACACACACACACACACACACACACACACACACACACACACACACACACACACACACACACACACACACACACACACACACACACACACACACACACACACACACACACACACACACACACACACACACACAGCAAGAGCACAGGGGGTGGGGTGGGAGGGGTTGGAAAACAGTAGGTGTGAGCAGAAGCACTCGTCAGAAATTCTCGCCTGATGGGAACAGAGGAGCAGCGGGCAGCGTGCGAATTTCGTGAGCGATTTGCTTCGCAGCTGATGTGATCCCGGCGTAAATCAACAACAGCGTTCCCTGTCGTGAGCCGAGATGGGTGCGTCCATGAATGTTAATTTGACAATGTGACGTGCAATTGTCACTGGCTTTTCTAATCCGAGTGTTTAAGTCTATTTTCTGTTGGCGGCTAATACAGGAAATAGGGGTGGACGACTATTTTCATGTTTTGGCCTGCATGCCTACCTCAGAGTAACCGATTATTTTCTAAAATAACAAGTAAAACATGGTTTCTTAGCGAACTTGACCTTTAAAGAAAACACTAAACACTTTTGGTCAGAATGAAAACTGAATCATTTTGATTGTTTTATGAATCCAGGAGTTAATAAAATAACCATGGGTATAAAATCAGCTTCAACTTGTCTTATTAATAAACCTTGCATTTACTCTGATACCTCCAGTGCCTAACAGTGGTAAATTAAAAATAATTAAATGTTTCTAGGTGGAAAGATGAATGGCTGGTCATCCATAATCTCCTCTAACACCCTCCTGTTGTCGCTAATGCTTGTTCTCAGCTGCTGCCTGTGTGTTCCAGTCACAGTTGTATTACTGGCTCCTGATTGGCTCTTCATTACTTTCTAGAACAGGCATCACTAACTTCAGTCCTCTAGGGCGACCATGCTGCCAACACACCTGAATCACAAGTTTTAATCACCTCCCTACCATGTTTGTATCCTGATATTGTATCTATCCATCCATCCATCTCTATATCAGTGTTGATAAACCTTAAAGGATGACATTCCCCTGGTAACTACAATAAGGGGGAGGAGCCAAACCGTTGTCACTGCATACATTGGCGTCCCCAAGGGGTGTTCCAAGGCAATTTCTGTCCACACCCATGGAAAACCAGTGTTCTTTTAATGAGTCATATTAACATTCACACAAACCATCAATTTATGAAAATGAATAAAAGAGCATTTATTGCAGGCTAAACTTTCCCAGAGTTACCACAAGGATCAATTTTCACCGGCCCCATGGCCACCCCTATGAAACTTTTCTGGGGTGCCACTTGCTGCATCTGGATATTCCACACACTTTTGAGGCTCCTGATGGAGTAAAATTTTCACTTTTCCAGATTACTGTGAGAGCATTAAATCCACCAAGCAGCCCAAAACAAATAAACACCAACAGGAGAATATTCAAAGGGATTTGGTTCATTTTTAGGAATTCTACTTGCATTTTTAGGTTATTCATCCACAGTCCTTACAGTTTACTACCTGTTATTAAAAGCGACATCAGGATGGATTCATTTTTTTTTTTTGCAGTTGTCACAACAAATAAATAATCAACTAAACAAACATTTCCTGACTTAAGTAAATTTGCTGTATAAACATTTGTCTGCTTTTGAAATAAATTTGACCTTCATGCTAACCCACTTACTGTATCAGCCACAACAACAAAATCCTATTACGGTTGCTGTGACCACACTGGCTCGGACATCGTTTACCTTGGTCTAGATTGCAAGCTTTTTCATTCGATGATCCATTTAACATATTTTTGCGTCTCAGAGTTCTTTAAAACGAAAAAAAAAAATCTGACTCATATCATCCTGTTTCAACATTAAATGATTGGTCCAGGTTTCCAGACACTAAATTTCTTAATAGTCAGCGCCAGTGTGGTAATAAGGTGTTGTGTTACACCTGGTTGTGCATCACTTACCCTGGACACTGGGTGATGATGACAGTTGGGGCAAGGCCGCGAGGACTCGGGTCGCAGGGAGCTTCGATCTCATTGGACAGTCTGTAGCTGCAGTTAAATATCAGTCAGTGAAAGTAAAACTGAGTCATGCAAAGGTTTTAATGTGCGTGACACTATTTAAACATACCTCTGCTCCTCTGTCAGCGTGGGTACGCTGTAATACCACTGTAAGAAGCTCTCGTCAGCAGTGAAAACACAGTTTTTGCAGGACGACTGCAGGAGACGGATTTGAGCCAAAACCTCAAATTCCTGTTAAAAAAAGAGCTTCATCGTGACATTGTTTCACAATTTAAAACACTCATGTCAGCTGACTGGGGAAGCACGTCAGAATGAACCATTTCCTCCTTCTGGGTCGACACTGCTCACATGATAAACTAAAGCCGTACACCTTTCAGAATGTTATTGCGGGATCTGCTGGCTGGTGTTAGCTCAGTCCAAGATGGCCGATGCAGTTAATCAACATTAACCCTCTGGAGGCAGGCGTTGCAGATTTGCAATGGTAAAACCTACCTACCTGGTTACTCCACCTACGTATTTCATGAGCATTTTTAACTCAGAAGTACCCCTGAAGGACTCAGTTGTTCGTCCTTTTATCAAAAATTATTTTGAGCCTTAGAGGGTCAAAAAAATAGATCTCAGTCAATTTTACAGATATTAAGCTAAAGTCTGGCTTCCAGGTGGCCGAGGCTATTTCACAAAATAGACTCTTAGTGCGAACAGATTGCACGACTTCTTGCAATGTTGCATGAGATTGTGCAAAACATTATTTTCCAGATTTGACCAAAAATTTCGATCTCGACACCTTAGTTTGAAAATGACATGGATTAATTCAACATCGGCTTCATGAGACGTAATTCTTATCCCACTAAAATCTGACTTTGACCTCTTTAAATGATTCACATTTCAATGCTCACCCTTCTCCTCTTGTCAAAGTTGATGTAGCCGTTCTGCAAAGAGATCAAGAGCATCAGGTCTGTCGGGAAGTTTTAAAGAAACACCTTAAGGAACGTAACAGAAAGGAGCTCCGCTTACATCCAGCCGGTCTTTGACTGCTGTGTCCAGCATGGTGAGGTCAGTGAGGAAGATTCCCAGGTAGGGCACGGTGCCCTGAGCGTTGGACTGTGTTCAAAAAGAAAAAAAGTGTTTCATCAGTTCCCCTGAGGTTTGCATTTGCAACCCAAAGAGCCCACCTAGAGATGGATTTCAGAGCAGCTTCCTGCCTGCAGCTATTTCTCACAGGATTCAGCAGATCACACAGAAACACAGCTGCTTCACTTTGCTGCTGCATGCTGCTCACACCTTCGTGAAACTGCTGACGCCCTCTCCAGCTCAGCAGAAGTGGCACCATGATCAATATCTAAATGTTCTGAACTCAGCCGGGAATACACTTCGTATAGAGCATCCTCAGTCCTTTATAATCCTTCAAATACATCTGAATGTAAGTTTATGTGATTACAGCCTAAACTGAATTTCTGCTCTCTAACTTTCCCGTTGCTAAAGACCCTTTTGCAGGCTGTTACATCATACTGAACATTTCCAAAGTCTCCATTATGGCCCATGGGGGTGAACGGCCCTTCAGGCTAAAACATTTCATATTCATCCCAGACGTGGGCTGTAAAGTTAGAGAGAAACAATCTTTTTTCATACGTCAGAGATTCAGCCTCTGCAAAAAACATCACGAGGTCATTTTTTCAAGATACTCCTCTGGTACTGGAGCTACAACATCTTGTTGATGCAGCCTCAAAGGATTCAACACTCCAGTGAGAATAATTCACAGATTTTGAGCCATGAGTGTAAACTCACTCAGTGTGTGTGTGTGTGTGTGTATGTGTATGTGCTAGACCGTTTCATCCTCCTGCAGCTGCGAGCTGACCTGTCCAACAACAGACTCCTCAGCTGTCAGGACTTTAAGGCCAGTTTGTTGTTCCATGACCCAGTGATCCTGCAGCCCCAGCAGCACGTCCGCTCCACTTACCCTGTTAGAGTGTTTGTTGTTCAGCCTGTTGTCAAGGTTGGCAAACTTTGAAGTCCCTTCCTGCAAGACAAAAACCAGGGAAAAGCTTGGAATCTAATAACCTTCTAACTTCTTCAGCTATTCGGATCAGAAAGGCAGGGGCACCATAAAGAACGGATAGGTTAGGACGATTCTAAGGGCCGAAGTGTCACAAGCGTGCCGGTGAGTGACATGGAGGTGAGGATCCACACGCGGGTGAGGAAGGAGGCAGACAGGAACATTTAAAACAAGGATTTAATCAGGAGCACGTAGGACAATGAAACAATGAACCAACCAGACAAAATGGACTAACAGGGTTTAAATACAGGAGGAGCTGGGACCTTGGGTGATTGGGAGGCGAGAGGCAGGTGGGAGTAATTAACATGGACACAGGACTGAACAGAATGGGGAGACAGGACAGGGTGTGACACGAAGACTGACAGGGAGCACATTTATTTTATTTAGAGTCAATTTTAATTAATTTTAAAAATCATGATTAATACTTTAGTCATATTTAAGAAAGTTTCCCTTGGCGGTGCCTCGTTTACTTCCCTTTCTTCAAACTAATGATGACCCAATTATGGCGCTGAGGACCGATACCCATTTCTCATTCTGGAACATCCCTGAGCTATGATACTGTAATCAGTCTATTCCAATTCAGGCCCGTTTAGAACTTCTGGGTAATTTTACATTCACATGTCTGTCTATCACTGGGTCAGCCCAGTAGGAACATTTTGGGACAGGAACCAAATGAGCTCCTAATCTAGGGTAAGTCCTCAGAAAGGCCCAGTAGAGCCACTGAGTGGGACTTGTGGATAACTTGTGCTGATTTGTAACTCGTGACCAATTTTGCCACAGTTACCTTAAAGGGGCATTATGGAAGTTTGACAGCCAAAACATGTATAGAAATAATAAATTTCTTCTTCATACATTCTCCTGCAATGCCCTGGTCCTGTAGAATGAGCCCTGGCATTTTTACTGTGATTGCCTGTTTTTCTGTAAAATCACAGAAAAAGAGAGCTGCTCGGGTCGAGCAGGCTGCTTCATGCGCGTTCACACTCAGGCATAGCCCGTAGCATTTGCTATCAGTAGCTTTAGCAGCAGAGAGAGAGGTAGTGCCAACTCAGCGACTTTGTCGCTGTTCCTAACGCCTAGTGACAAACCTAGCTACATTTCTGAGGACCCTTAGCTACTTTCTTCTAGATATTTCCTGCAAATTAGCAACAAAATAGCCATTTTCGCTCCGAACCGTTCTTTGAACGTTGTTTCAACTATCATCAAGGATATAAAAGTTACAGATACAAAAGACATCCCTGGTGCTTTAGCTCACCTAGTTAAACGTCGGACTCTCGTGCCGGAGAACTGGGAACGATTCTGGATGTGAACACGTTTATTGAGAGTTTATTTTTTACATTAATGGTATATTTTTTACAGTAAGATGCCCAAATTTTTATTTGAGACTCGCCGAACGGCTTTGAATTCACAGATAAAAAAGATGTGGGTTCAACTTTCATTTTGGAACAATTTTTCAAGCAAGGGAAGGGATGATCTGTGAAGCTGACGGACTGACCCATCTTAAACCTTTGTCAACCAAATTATTTAATTAATTAGCTGCACGTTCTCCTGTCCTCTGGGCCACACACACACACACACACACACACACACACACACACACACACACACACACACACACACACACACACACACACACACACACGGGACTGTCTCAGCTGTTATTTTCGTTAAGGAGTGTGCACGTACAGTATGCGCGGCTCGTGCACGAGCCTACTATTGAAGCTGCCGTTATGCTTTTGGCCTGAGGGGGCAATCGCGAGCATGAAAATTCAAAACTCCGTAAAGTCCCTTTAAAATAGCCATTTGATTACTGACTACGTCATTCAAAAGTAACCAAGTTACTTTACTTATTTCTGTATGACAAAAATTAGATTAGAAATAACTTTATGAATTACTTTGAACAGCTGCTACTAATTCTAATCGTTGCCTCTACATAAAAACAAGGAATTGGTTCTGTGATGCTGCACTGCATTGGGAAGAGAGCTAGCAGCTAGCATCCAACATGAGCAACTTTAGACACATTGACAAAAAGCTGAACAGCATCGGGATCCCATTCCTCAAAATGGAACCGCTACTCGCGGTGCAAAATTAACACCAACCAAAAATAGCACCATCAGAACACAGAACAAAAGACAAACAAAAGTCAACATAAACATAAGCAATAAAACGCCAACAAAACACCTGAAAACACACAAAATTGGACAAAACAACTGAAAATCAGCTACCCACAATGCACCTCGCCTCTTGTCTAATCCATGGTGGGCGGAGCCAAACATGGTTGCACAAAACTAGTAACCAGTAACGCATAGTTTCTTGAAAAAGTTACTTTAATCTGATTACTGATATGGAAATAGTAATGGGTTAGATTGGTTGTTACCTGAAAACGTGGTCATTTTAGAGTAACGCACTACTAAGTAATGCGTTATCGGCATCACTGCTCAAGGCCTAGCCAAACAACTGGCATTTGTAAAATTGGGAGAGCTGCTGGTGAAGTGGAGTGGAAGGAAACGACAATTAGCACCAATAACCACAGTTTTTAAACTCACAACAGCAAAAACTGAGGCAGAAATTCCCCACAATGGCGTAATTAATGACACATTATGGTTTCATAGAGCAACGTAAAAATTGAATTGATTTAATCATGGCATATTTTGACAGAATAAAACTTTTAATGTTTTAAAGTCGGTGAATGACTTTAGGCGCTGATCAAAAATGTCACTAACTGCCAAAGCAATGGCGATATTCTGATGTCTTAGGAAAGTCCTGAAAGGGCTGACTCTGTATGGAGCCATTACATATCCTGCTCATTTTTCTCCTTCCCAGAAATTCCAGAATGTTTTATCATAAAAATTAACAAGAGCATTGTAGGAAGATCTGTTTTGTTAGCATGAATTATTACCTATGATGAGTTCAGAGACTGGGAAAAATGTCAGATTTGCTGTTGCATGTCAACAGTAAGATCTGAGTACCCATTAGATCGATAATGCTGAACATGGATTAATTCCTATCAGCTGACTTGTTTTAGTTTTCTTTTTGAACGAACTTGGATGCTCTACCAATGATGTGTTGAGCTTGTTATGCTTCACAAACTCAGGAAAACCAGTGAAAGCACGCATGTCCAAACCGTGTTTTTACAAAACCAGAAGACAGTTTTGTGAATCATTTGACTCTTGCAGCCGGTCTGCTGGCTGGAGCTGTTTGACGAGCTTTAGGATGAAAGGCAGAGACTAGAGTCAGAAAAGAAGAGTTTCTGTTTTCCTGGCAAAGCTCAAAGTAAAGCTTTTAAACTAAAAAGAAAAGGTTTTGATATATTCCTTTGGGAGTGAAAATGAAGAAGTGTGCTCTACACCGCTGAAGCAAAGAGATAATAGTTCAGCAATTTTTCTCAAAATCACAGACAAAGTGGAATCTGTTATGCTTGTTTTTTAAATGAAGAGAAAATGCAGATCTGGTCTTTTTAGTCTCTGAACACCACAAACTGCTCTCGGATACAAATCCCACAGAGAGGAATGTCATGCTGCTGGTAAAATTATGGGATGCAAAGAGTCAAGATGAGTAATAAACATGAGACGACAACACTGAGAGGCTAAAAAGACTAGAATAATTAATAAGGATGTTCTTTGGTTACAGATTTCGCTCACACAGACGATGCTTCTGATTGACGTGGTGTTGCACACAAACAGGGACACTAAATGATGGGAGCGTGACTAACTTCTGTTCCCCACGAAGGTTTGAGCTCATTCAGCAAACAGCAATTAGCAAATCTCAGGTGAGACCCAAAACAGTCTCAAAAGCATCATGGCTTCCTCCTGTCATTAACTACGTAAAAACAGAAATGTTTTCTCACATTTGAGAAAAGGTGAAAAAAAAATTGCATCTTTGAAGTTTTATAAGGCGTAAAAGCATCAAACAGAATCCAAAAGCAGCAAAGATCTTAGTAAAAAATATTCCTGGAACAAAGTCAGAACATTACAAACACGTAAAACCATGAGTGTAGAACCGCCGAAGGTCTGAATGTCTGTCAGTTTTACCACCAAATCCCAAAATCACTGTTCTGTGACCCCACTAGGCTCTGAGATGATTCAGCGTCTGATCCGGGTTTAAACTTCCTCCAGATTCCCAAACCGAAGAACCCATTCCCACTTTGTCCTTCGTGTAACAGCTCACCTCCTTCAGGAGTTCTCTGCTATGTGAATAGTTGTCCTTCTCTGAGAATATTTCTGATAGCTCCTCGTATCTCCTCAAGGCCTCCCTGTGAAGAAAAATAAACATCAGCCAGAGATTCATGAGCGTTCTAGTAGCGTTTGAGGTCATGGCAAAAGTTCAGGAGTAAATGGAACAAAGAAGCATTAAGCTGAGATTTCATTTTAAAGTTAGAACTTTGGAAAATAAACTTTATATTTGTGTCTTTGTGAAGTTAAAGGTTGAATATGGAACAATTTAATATAAAGCTATATTAAAAAAAATAACACCTCAGGGGCATTTAGAGGTGTGCAGGATGAAGGTACAGTATTTTCTTTAAAGCTTTATTTTAATTAAACAATAAGCAAATATTTATTTTGATGGACACAACACTGGGTGGTTTATGTTAAGGTCTACCAGCCAATAGGGGGCACCATTGCGGGTTGCCTAACAGTCCGCTCGGCACAGTGAGGTTGGCACTGTGGAAAATGGTGAACTCAGCATGCCAAGCAACTGCTTCTGAGCCCAGAAGGTAAATGAAAGAGGCGAGGCTGCCGAGCACAGGCGCCACTGGTCCCTCCGACCACCACCAGCAGGTTAGATGGGTTAAGTGTCTTGCCCAAGGACACAACAGCAGAATTCTCTATCCGGAGCCAGTATCGAACCTGCAACCTTTCGATTACTGGACAACCCACTCTACCTGTTGAGCTACTGCTGCCCAAGGTGTCATTATCCTTCTCAAAAGATGAGCAAAAAGATCTAAAACCAGAGTGAGTTTAGGTGACGCCTACAACAGATGCACCCAAATAAAAAACGTCACGTATCGGAGAGAACCTGGTGTCCCGATGGCTGGAAACCTGGTTCTATTGTTGCAACTCCCACCTCCACACACTAGATGCTGCTATGGTGATCGTGTTGAATATTCAACCTTTGTACAGGAGCTTTAAAGCTGTTACAGCAAATTTTAACAACATAGTATAACTACAAATACCTTCTTCTTCTTCTTCTTCTTCTTCTTCTTCTTCTTCTTCTTCTTCTTCTTCTTCTTCTTCTTCTTCTTCTTCTTCTTCTTCTTCTTCTTCTTCTTCTTCTTCTTCTTCTTCTTCTTCTTCTTCTTCTTCTTCTTCTTCTTCTTCTTCTTCTTCTTCTTCTTCTTCTTCTTCTTTAGTTTTAATCAATCCGAGCAAACTGTTTTTTTTTGTTCTTATTGTAATAAATCTAATAAATATAAATGTTATTAAAACATTTTAGTCTGTCTGCTACTTCTTTTGACTTTTTCACATCATACATCTATAAACCAGTTTAGGGGGATCTGAATCACAAAAGTTGGAATGGGGAGTCGCACCTGTCGGTCTCCTGCCACGTTCTCCTCAGCCTGTGGATTGGGTTGCTCTGCAGCGCCGACACCACGGCATACAGAGAGGAGAAATTCTTCCTTGCTCGACACTCCTGTAGGAGAACACACAGCTGAGTAGACTTATTTACATACAATCACAATATGACAATGAGTTTCCATATCCCGGGGGTCTGAATGGTAGGTGTTCTATAGATTTATGAGGGCAAAACTTTTGTTTATACAGAAAAACAAAGATTCAAACAGAATCTGCACATTTTAGAAGCCGAGATGAGCAAAACAACAGATCAGGTCATACAGAACAGGTTTTTAGTCTGACCTGGCCACACCGTTTCATGTTTTATTAAACACACATGCTGGTTTGGAAAAAAACAGATCTCTTTAATCTTGCACCATGATGCATTAAGTATTCTTTAGTTGTTTCTGTGTCCAGGAGAAAACCATAAATCAGGATTTCCACCCTGCTGCACTTTGCTCTCAAGCATCGATTGGAGGGAAATTACAGGAATGTGCAGACCCTGAGCTGAGAATGAGATTATAGTGAGAGGATTACTGGAGGTTTGTTGGAGGAAAAAAAAGACACAAGTGAGACTTTTAAAAGGCTTAAAATCGCCGACTGACAAAGTGCCAACGGTTTCATTTCAGGAGAATCCCATTTCCCACTTTCTGCCTGCTGAAACGACGAGTTTATGGTGAAAATCATTATTTTAAAGAAAAAAATAATATTTGGGGAGTTTTGTTGGTCTGACCTCAGCCACGCTGATCCATTTCTCCAGGAGCCGTGCTCTCTGCTGGCAGCGAAGCTTCGTGGGCCAAAGACAGGACGCTAAAACCGCGTTAGCCAGCTTGTTGAACTGACGTACGGTAGCTCGGACGGACCAACAGACTCCCTCCCTGCCCTTTTTGTCTCTCTGTGACCACAGGGAACCGAGGCAGTGGTACGGAACCAGACGGACAAACAGCTCCTGTAACACACACATATAAAACACACACATCAAGCAATGTGAGTCCTCCTGTTTACGAATGCTAGATCAACCAGGCTGCTTTAGGAGTCAAAGGGGACATGTTAAGTAACCTCCTGCATCCTTTTGTGCTGCCATGTGGGTCTCTACTGACTCTATAAACACTCCAAACTTGAAAAATATCTGTTTGGTTTTAGAAATTATGTGCCGTTTCAAAAAGTCCCCATTTGTGATGTCACAAGAGGAAAATTAGAATAGAACCACCTCTCTATGCAAGTGAGCTCTACTGCTGGAAGAGCAGCGACCCAACTCTTAGCCTCTCCCGGATATCGGAGCTTCTCAGCTTATAGCAGCCTGAGCAGGGTAGAGCTGGGTCTGGTCAGCTCCAGCTTGTTTTCCTAAAGTGGCAGAACTCTGGAACAGCTCGTTTTGGAAGGTACTGAAACTGTCAAGAAAAAAACTGCTGAAATTGGTTCATGTGAGAGAGATTTAGTGCAAAGTACTTCATAAACACGTTTGGTATCGACCATAAAACTATATTTAAAAAAGTCATAATATATCTTCTTAAGAAAAAATGTAACTAAATCTTCTGGAGTTTTGTGAGTGAAATAAATCAAACAGAAATCTAAAAACATATTTGTATGAAGAAATGGAGAACATTTGATACTGCAGAATGCAGAACAAACGACTCATGTTATCGTTAGAATCAAAGAATTTTTAAGGGCGAACTCACCGTTTCGATCTTGGTGAGCTGTTCTGCGATGAGAGAGGCGGAGAATCCCAGGATGTTGGTGGGTTCAAACTTAGAGGGGTCAGGAGGAGCACTGGTGAAACTGCTCTGATCTACAAAGAGACGAGATCGATGAAATTCACACATTCATACAAGAGGTTCTTTAAAGGAAAATCACCTACTGCCACAGAAATGATGGACTTTTAGTTGTCTTGATCAAATTTTGAACATATTATTATGCACCATCTCAAACAACGTCACATACTAAAATATTAACACAGTACCTGTAAAATTAACTGATTTGGAGCCTTTGTGTGTGTGTGTGTGTTTTCTAACATTTGACTCCAAAATTGATTCAGTTGTGGATTAAAATCCAGTCTAATGTACCTGGTAATTTCTCCTGTGATTTATGGAATATTTTACTGTTTGTGAAAATAGAATGTTTTTTTTTTCATCTCTGACTGTTAAGCTAATTAAATGCAAAAATGTATTCATTTCTTAGCTTGTTTTAAGGATTGTGCTTCTAATCCCTGTTTGAGATGACCTTTGGAGATAATTTAGCAGCGACCCTAAAGACACCAAGAGATTAAAGACCAAGTTCACTCATTTTTTTATCACATTTGCAGTGGTCTCCAGTGTAGATGAATGCCTTGTGAGTCTATTTCTGCGGGACAAAAGCTCTGACGCTCCTGTTTCAGGCAGTAGAAATGAGCCACAGCAGAGGAGAGCTAAACGCGGCAGGGTTTGGAGTCATATTTCCTGATATTTGGACATCTCTCCTCTGATTGGCTAACAGCAACCTGACTCTACCACTGACTCAGTTTAATTTGCAACGTTGATGTTTTATCTCCACAAATAACACAAATCTGAGGGAGTTCTGCTGTGTGGTGGAGGTGCTAATGCTAACGGTTAGCTTCTACTAGCTGGGATGTGCTCCACTCCATCTTGGACGCCTATCAGCAACAGCCTTTACAGTCCAGAGCCAAGATGGGTGAGTCGATGAATGCTAACTTAGTGTGACAGAGATCTGACTGGCGGCTAATGCCAGTTAAACTCAGAGTGATTGATCATGTTTGAAATTAAAAGTAAAAAAAAGAATAATACGGTTTCTGGTCTGGTCTTTAAGAATTGCGTGACTCAAAAGCAAGAAGTGAAAAAATATATACGTTCGGTTGATAATTTCAATGCTTTTCAATGACTCAAAGCTTCATCGCTTCTACCTGATTGCTTATGACCTAATTGAATGAGTAGTTAATTGGACTAATGTCTTAATCAGTCACTTAGCACAAGATAAGAGAACAGCTTTAGTTTCTCGGACGAAGCAATAAGACGAGGAGCATCACTGAAGTAGTGTAGATTTAACCTCACATGGAGGAAACCTCTAAGAAAATTAGCGATGCCCCAACGCTTCATGTAGATGCAGAGAAAGATGAAAGCAGGTCCAGCTTCAGAAGGGCTAAAATAACAAAATCATCCTTGCAGAATGAGAAGATTTCAGTAAATAATTATTTTAGTTAAAATTCAGGTACATTTTAGAACCGAAATGCTTCAAAGTGAGAAGAAAAAAAATCTCTAAAACCTTTGTTGGTGTCGGGGAGAAGAGCCTTCTCACTGAGCTCCTCGGCTGTCCTGAGGAGGCGGGCGCGGAGGTCAGCAGCAGACGAGGAGTCCTGAGGGAGAAGGGGACCTAGTCGCAACAGACGGGACGGCTCCCCGAGGCTTTCGAAGTCTTCGGGATACTCAGACAGCCAAGTGCTGAACACGGTGCATACTGCTCTGCAGGGACAGAGATGAGGGAGGAAAACGAGATGAGAAATTACATTTAGCTGAGATAATGAAGCGACACAAAAGCAGTTTAACTAAATATGTCAATAAATCAATGCAGTTCTCAAAAGAAACTGTCAAATTCAATTAAACTAAGCAAACCTGTTTAGCCTTGTTAAGTCCACACCAAGATACATGAGAAATATTAACACTACCGGTAATTATTTTATATTTACATGTAAGTGGTGCTAGTCCAGCCAACATTAGGTATAAATAAAAATAACATGTGCAATCTTATCTTGGAGAATTTAAGGGTAACTGTGCTAAATTATTTATTCCAGAGCTTTAGGTCAAGAGTTTTCTGCTTGTGCTCATCAAGGCTAAAAGCTTATTTTACTGTGACAGAATGGGGAACAGTTTGTATAGAAAGTCTCTTTCATCAGTTTAGATTTTGTTTTTGTTTTATTCTCAGACCTGAAACCTGAGAACTGCTGCTTGGTGTCACGCTCACCAAATAACATAATCTCCCTTTGTGGCCTACTTTTCAGGACAGCTCAAATTCAAACAGTAAAGAAAACATCTGTTCAGTTAACGATGCAAGAAACAGAAATAAGTATTAAAATAACAAACTCACTTGTTGAAGGATTGTCTGGTCTGGCTCCTCTCGTTCTCCCCAGGAGGATTCTCTAGTCTGAGAACAAGAACCAAAAAATGGCATAAAAGTCTCATTCAGCTTTAAAAAGGTGCACCACTGTGTGTTTTGTGGTAAAGATGTTTAAGTTTAGGGTTTCTCTGGAGTTTTTCTTCATTTTTAGAAAAGGTCTTTATATTTCTTCATTATTTGCTTGCCACATATTTCAGAGAGCTGAAATTGAGGTTTTGTTTTCTATAGAAGCGTATCGCTGCCATTTTCAAAATAATATGTCCAGCTGCGTTACATTACCAAGTCATATTTTAATTTTATTACAAAACACAAACTCATCACATTCTAACAGGTGCTGGGTTTTATTTTTTTTAAATGGCAGTTTGTGTGTGTGTGTGTGTGTGTGTGTGTGTGTGTGTGTGTGTGTGTGTGTGTGTGTGTGTGTGTGTGTGTGTGTGTGTGTGTGCTCTGTCTTCTCAAACCAACAGTCGGTCAAGGCACATAAACACACATGAGTCAGATTCTGAGGTTTCTTCCTGTTACAAGGGAGTTTTCCTCTCCACTCTCGCTACATGCTTGCTTAGTATGAAGATTGATGTGAAGTCTTGATTGATGACTCTTGTTATGAATTGAATTAATACACTTCATTAGTTTTCTGATTAATTTAAAGATCAAATTTACTCCTATTTTTAATACATTTGCAGTGCTCTCTAGTAGGAATGAATGCCTTGTAATTTGTACTGGGGGAAAACAAAGCTCTGGTGCACCTGTTTCAGGAACTAGACGTGAGCCAGATCAGAGCTGAGCTGACCATGACAGGATGTTCTCCACAAATAACACAAGTGAGAAGGAGCTCTGCCATGTGGTGGAATCGCTAAAGGTTAGCTTCTGCTAGTCAAGATGTTCTCTGCTCTTTGGACGCTAAACCAACAACAGTCTTCCCCGTCGCAAGTCAAAATGGGTGAGTCAATGAAGTTTAAATAACAGTGTGACGTAGATCTGTCAGGACTTTCAAATCCTAAAGTGTCACCATCTATTTTCTATCAGAAACTAATGCAGGAGATAGGTGTGGGAGACTATTTTCATGTTCAGCCTGCATGACCAACTAAGACAGGCTGATTATAATCAAAAATAATAATTACAAATCCACCATTGTGGACCAATCACAGCGCTCTTTCGGTTTGAAACCCCTATAGAGAGCTGTGATTGGCCAGCCAGAAGGCTGCGGAGATTCCAATGGAGCGTTCCCGGACCAAACTTTGCAAGGCAAGAATTTGCTCTAGTTTACAAGGCAATGATGCATCCGTTTTGGAGGGGAAAACACTGAAGACTAAATCTGTTCACCCAGTGAAAGTTCAAGTTAGGTGCATTAGTCAGGTACGCTAACATACGCTTTCGTGTTTGGTGCATGTGGCTCAATGCCAGAGCCTGTTGGAAAGTTCGAAACTTTCCAGCATAAACATCTCAGCAGATACACATTAATGGACGTAAGGACAGAAAATCATGCAAATATCCAGGCTCAATCCAACAATCTCACCAGTGAGCTTTGGTTTTAGGACCCTTAGCCCTGAATTCCAAATCACCATGGAAAGTGAGCTGGTGTTTTGTTAAATTTCAGTTAGTTTTTGTGATCTCTGTTACAGAAGCTGCTTTGCAAAAACGTCTTCAACACCAGAGATGGTTGGTGAATCAGTTTCTGGTGAGAATAAAAGTTCCTAGACACATTACGAGGAAGTGCAAAGCTAAACCTGGAGGTGGTGATTACTCAGATCTGTGACTCAGTTCATTGCATAAAAAACACTCTCAAATTAATCAAAATCAGTGGTTTTAGTCTTGACATTTTCAGGACCTTCCAGAATGAACCATTTCAAGGCTCTGTCACTTTAAGAAAGCAAGCCAGATTTGGCCACGCCCACCTCTCCTCAGCTCAGGCTGCTATAAATGGAGAAGCTCCAACATCTGGGAGGGACTCAAAGTAGAGTCGCTGTTTCCCCAGCAGCTATCTCTTTTGTATGTGAGAAGTGGTTTTATTCAAATTTTTTTATTTGTGATGTCACAAACTGGGGCTTTTAGAAACGGCTTGTTTTAGGCACATAATTCGTAAACCAAACACTGACAAAAAAAAACAGATGGTAATGTTTGGAGTGTTTATGGAGGCAGTAGAGACCCACATGGAAGCACAAAATTATTTATAAGGTTAGTTTTGGAAAATGTCACTTTTAGCTAAAATGTGATGTTTTAGCTGAGTTAATGTTTTGTCCTACCAATATCTTCCTTATTTTATTTTTCCTCACATGACACGAGTCCTCCATGGTCACGCTATCAATACTGGTTATTCAAAAGTTCAAAGCCAAAGAATAAATGAAAGGAAACATTAGCAATCAAACAGCTGAGCTCAAGCAAACGACCCTCCATTTATCTTATTTACTTGCAACTTCCATAAGTTGCTCTAAAATCTGCTGAATTAATCTGTTTTTCTATTCTTTTGAGTCCAGTTGCAATTCCACTGCAACAGGAAGTGCTTTACGAGCTGTTCATGCCCTGAAAACCAGAACACACCTGTCAGTGAGGATGTCCAAGACTCTCTCATTGGAGGTGAAGGACCGGTAGGTGGAGAGGAAGATGGAGACGAAGGACGAGTCTCCCATAGCGAAGGAGTGGAGGAGGTGCAGCACCAGCTTCTCCTCTGTTCCTGCTTTTACGCACTGGGAACGAGAAACGGTCGACTGGAACAGAAGGAGAAGGACGTGTTTCAGCCTCTGTTGGTCTCCTGAAACGGACCTAGGCATGAGGTAACTCACCATGGAACTGTTGGGAGAAACATGCTGCTGTTTGACCACAACCGTGTAGATCACTCCATCCTCCTCCTCCTCCACCACCGTGGACTGAAAAGCAACGAAACAACTAAAAAAAAACCCCTAAAAAAACACCTCATCATCAGCTGCTCAGGACAGAAGGCCCCCCCCCCCCCCACACACACACACACCACGTGTAAATAAAACAACACAGGCCTCTCTGAACTCATTTCCTTTGTGCTACATGTAGTTCAAACGATCCCGCTTTAGCCTCAGGAAATGTCCCTGACACAGTTACCCCATTCTGGTGCACGACTAATTCACCATGCACGTTACTGAGTGCAAAACCCAACCCTCCTTACCAAATCCAGAGGACAGTACCAGGTCGTCTTCATCGGTGAGGGATCTGCCTGTGAAGGAGACACATACAACAAATTTAGAGAATAAAATAATACAGAATAATCAAGATAGGAGCACAACTTATCTTTTAATCACAGTCTGAAGTAAAAACTGAGTGTGTTTGTACAATTCCCTAAAATAAACTTTACTTTGACCAACACAAAAACGTTTCTGTCTTTTTCCGTCGTTTACAGGAGCTGCAGTCTGTTCACCTGAACACAATCACATTTTCATCCTTTTAACATGTTTTAGATTTAAAGAAAACTCTTTTCTGCTTTTGCTAACCATATAAACACGTATAAAACACCCCCAACCCAAAAATTGGCTCATGCTTCAGCCTGCAGAGGACATCTTTGATCAGCTACAGTCCATTATGATCCATAACACAGAGATTTGTCTTTGCAGGACCAAAGTCTGGTCTCATCATCGTTCCTTCAGCTGCATCTCAGACAGAAATGAGTCATTTGCAGAGGAAACAGAAAGTGTGATGCATGCTGCAGCTCTCCACAGACATTTGAATGGAGATAAGAGACGGATGACCTGCAGCCCAAGTCACAAGGGCCGTACTTTTATCTGAGAGCTACAGCTATGAGGAACCTCACAGATAAATAAATACACTTCCACAAACATTAAAGCATGAATTTAGGCACAGGAAATCTGATAATCCAACTGTTGCTATGGTTTGACCTTCATCAGTGGAAGTTAGGGAGCTGAATCCGAGGCTGTCAGAAGCTTTAATCATCACCCCCTGCCAAAAACGGCAGATTATGACGTAACTCTCAAAAAGTAATAATTGGATGTTGACCTGCAGCCAGTAAGGTTTTGGTGTGAACCCCAGTTAAGATGGCTGATCTAGTTAATCAAACTCAACAAACAAAATAACAATTATTACAGAAGGTTTGATGTTTTTGTCACCTTTACACTCCTCTACAACACAAATTCAGAGTGTATCGGCCTGAGATCATTTTAATCTAAAATTCTGACATGATCAGTGGTTGCTGGTATGTAACCCAAAATAATCCTGGGCCACTAATTTAAACAGCTTCTAAAAACAAAACAAAAAAATCTAAATTTAACCTTATTTGAACTGAAATAAAAGAATGTGTCTACCTTGGTTTCCTGTTCAGAAAGAAACTTTCCAACAAATAATGTGCCTAAAACAGGCAACCGTCCATCAATTATTTTCCTCTTATCCAGCCCAAGCAGGAAGGCCAAGACTTCCCTCTCCCCAGCCACTTGGGCCAGCTCCTCTGGGGAAGACCCAAGGCATTCCCTGGCCAGCCGAGAGACATAGTCCCTCCAGCGTGTCCTGGATCTTCCTTTAGACCTTCTCCCGGTTGGACGTGCCAGGAAAACCTCACCAGGGAGGCATCAAGGAGGCATCCTGACCAGATGCCTCAGCCACCTAAACTGGCTCCTCTCAAAGTGGAGGAGTAGCAGGTCTACTCCGAGCCCCTCATGGATGGCCGAGCTTCTCACCCTGTCTCTAAGGGAGAGCCCAGCCACCCTGCGGAGAAAACCCATTTCGGCAGCTTGTATCCGCAATCTCGTTCTTTCTGTCATAACCCAAAGCTCGTGACCATAGGTGAGGGTGGGAACTTAGATCAAACAGTAAATGAAGAACTTTGCCTTCCAGCTCAGCTCTCTCTTCACCACGACAGACCGGTACAACGCCCGCATCACTGCAGATACAGCACCAATCAGCTTATCAATCTCCCGATCCAGCTTTCCTTCACTCGTGTATAAGACCCAGAGATACCTAAACTTCTCCACTTGAGGCAGGACCTCGTCCCTGACCTGGAGAAGACATTCTACCCTTTTCAGATTCAAGACCATGGTGTCAGATTTGGAGGAGCTGTTTCTCATCTCAGCCGCTTCACACTCAGCTGATACCGCTCCAGCAAAAGCCGGAGATCACATTCTGATGAAGCCAACAGGACCACATCATCTGCAAAAAGCAGAGACCTGGTGCTCAGGCCACCAAAACAGATCCCATCACCACTTTGGCAGCTCCTAGAAATCCTGTCCATAAAAGTTATGAACAGAATCTGTGACAAAGGGCAGCCTTGGCGGAGTCCACCTCTCACTGGAAATGAGCTCGACTTACTGCCGGCGATGCAGACCAAGCTCTGACACCGGTCATACAGGGACCCAACGGCCCATATCAGAGGGCCTGGTACCCCATACTCCCAAAGTACCCCCCACAGGGCCCCCCAAGGGAACACATGTAGATTCTGATGTTTGACAATCCAACTGACCCTCCTCTCCAGAACCCCCTAATAGTCCTTACCAGGGAGGCTCAGCCCGATCCACTTAAATCAAACACATAAAAATATTCAGTAATGAATTCTTCATTTATACAGTGAGAAGTAACCTGCTTTGTTTTGTTTTTTCAAAAATTAAACTCCTGAATCTTTAGGAACACTTCATCCGTGATCTTTACCTCAAGGATTTCAGAATAAAAGATCTTGAAGATGACAGTTGGTGCTGCGATGGGTGGGGCTGCTCTTGTGTTTACATTTCATTCAAGTCTCGCATTACTTTACATCTATTGCTTTTCCACACTTTAAAACCTACATGTCAAACTCGTGAGCACAATCTGCTGTTCTCACAATGACTCCTTATGACACAACTGGTTTCACCTCCATAACACAATAGTCACACCTTAGACACACTCATTAAAAACACTACTAAAACCCATAATTTCCGCTTTTGGTTCATCCAGAAAATAATGTTATTTTACTTATTGCTGCAAGTGGCCGTTACAAATGTGTGTTCTAAGATGCAGACTGAGTTATAACAGATGGTTAAAGCGGCACAAGCGCCTGCCAAGCTACAGTAATGGTGCCATTATTAGTAATGAGACCATTTTAGCTTCCATTAGCCTCTTTATATTACCTTGACTTGTTCTTTTTGAAGGTCAGAGCTCCAAACAAAACCTCCTGCATTCAAACGGTCCTAAAGCACGAGCACCAAACCTGTTACTCAACCTGCTCTCTGTGTTGGAGGCAAATCTGCCTCAACGTCCTTCTTTCCCACGAAATCTGTTCACAGGCAGACAAAGTAACCAAGTTACCTGCTCCAAGGCAAGTCCTGACAGGTAGCGATCCCTGAGCTTCCTGGAAACCTTCAGGATAAAACCACAGACATTTTTCCTGTTTTCTCCTCCGCTTCTCATCTGGGGTTTATAGTTTTCCAGAGTTTCTCTAAATCCAGCGTCCGCTGACCCAGATCTGAGTTTTTTTGTCTGATGCGTGTCCCTCTCTATGACTCCAGGCTTTGATTCACACACACACACACACACACACTCAAACACACACACGCACCTGAAGCAGAACCCAAGTCCAGCCCCCACAAGACTGCATCATGTGGACACACCCATTACACACACACACTCACCAAACTGAGATAAGAATACGTCGATTCCTGTTTACCGTCCCTCACGAGTTTTATGCACACAAAGGCCTTCATCAGTGAACTCATATATAAGCAACACACACATACACACACACACACACACACACACACACACACACACACACACACACACACACACACACACACACACACACACACACACACACAGAGCCCGGAAGCTATTCCCAGTACAATACACCCTCTCATTATTTCTCCCCTCCACTCTTCTGCCCTCTTTCTCGTTCCGATGACCTTCCTATGCAGATAAACCAGTTTGTCTGTTTCCGCTTTAATTCAACACAACCTCTAACAGGCTAGCGGACCTCAGGCCTCACGCTAGTTTTGTTTGAAAACCCAAGCTGTTGTTTGAGCAGTAAGAGGAGTAAACGCTTAACGAGAGGATATAAATGTTCAGATGTACCAGGAAGTAAAAATGGTGTTTGTTTAAACTGGCAACAGCGTTACAGAGTGGAGTCAGCTTCATACAGAGAGTCATTCACTTGATTGTATTGCTAACAAATATAGCCTTTGTTATTTAGAATATTTTACCAAAAAGCAATAAAACTCCATTCGATTTTTTTGTTAAACGGAAAGAGAGTTGATAAAATGCATTCCAACTAGGAAACATTTTTCATTTAAAAGCTGAAAACTTTTAAAATTGTTAGCTCAACTGCTTGTTAGATCGTTATTTAGCTCCTACATCAAATAAAAAAAATCAAGATGTTTGAATAAGTGCTGAAACATTATTACCTTATATTATTATTATTATTATTATTATTATTATTAGTAGTAGTAGTAGTAGTTGTTGTTGTTGTAGTAGTATTACCAGGACACATATGATGACTTTAAAAAAGTTATAATAGTTCTATTGATTCCTATACTTCAAACTTTATTAAAGACAAAGCAGTTTGTTAGATCAAAACTGATATTGTCATTATTGAACTAATATTAATGTCTTGACTGTTAAGCATCTGGTGTCTTATTAAACGTAGCTTCATCCTTTTCATCCTGTTGATAGATACCAGGCTCCAGTAGGTCTTACAGGGAGGAGTAGGTTTTACGAGGAGGATGACCTTGCCTTGGGACCGACCTTTATCAGTAAAACTCCCTTGAGAATGTCTAGCAATAGTTTTGTTTGATTTAGGGTGCACCTGGGGAAAGTTCAGACTCCCTTTTACAGCTTTCCCGCCTCAGAGTCTAAGGAATGTCAAAATGTGTGTGCGTTAATCTTTGTGTGTGCTTAATAAAAGTTTTTGGAAGGCATCAGTCTGATGAGAGTGAACTGCAACCCTTGTCTGGTGTGTATCTTTTCTCTCCACTTTGCAAAGTCTAAATTGATTGTTTAAGATTGGTATTGGTGTTGATCGATTGATTACTATAACCCCCTGTGCTTTAAACTTTCCCTAAGGTAATCTTGGATTGATAAAATTACCCAACACAGTTGTCCATACTCTAAAATGCCAAAGATGAAATAATAAATAGAAGTAAAATGCCCATAAAAATTTCAGTTACATTTCCCATCACACACCATATAAGCAGTTGTTCCAATATTTAAAAAAAGCCAGAGGAATACTTTCCTGTCACTTTAAGAAAACAAGCTGTTGCTGGCCACACCCACACACTCCCTGACTGGCTGCTAAAAGCTCTGACATCTAGGAGTTCGTGCTCTTCCACCCAGGGAGGTGGCTATGCTAATGTCCCTGTTTGTGGGACTTTTTGAAACAGCAGATTTCTGACACAAAATACTAACAGAAAACAAACGGACAGTTCTTTTTTCATGTTTGGGTGTTTATAGAGCCAGTAGAGACCCATATGGCTGCACAAAATGATGCAAAACGTCAGATATGTGCAATATGTCCTCTTTAATATTACTATTAACTTTGATGTAATATTACACCTACATTAAAGGTGCCTTATGTAAGAAGGAAATAATAATGACATCATGTGGTCAAATTTGGGTACTGCAGCTCACTTTCCAAACACATGAGTAGCTTTCTCACTACCATTTTGAGAATTTCATGTCCGTTGCCAGCCATGGCCCAGCGCCACTAGATTCTAGATGACGAGCTAAAATGAGCCCACACACCATAAGTTGATGAGTGTATAAATATATTTCACTGTAATATTGAGTTGTTGATAATTGAAAAAGTTGTTTGAGATTGTTTAGAGTAAAACACAAAGATGCCGTGGCTTCTAGGGGTACAAGAAACAACTTCTGGGCCGCTCTCGTTTACTGGCTTTATTTACAAAACGCTGCTGCTGGCCTGGGTCGTATTACACATGTCGGCACCGCACTGCTGACTCAGTGCAGACTAAGCAACCCTGCAGTCTCCAAGATTGTAAACGACTACATCCCTCGTTGGCCATTTTGACATGAGAAAAAAAAACTGACAATCCCCTCTGCCTGCTGAGAAGGGAATTGTTTCAATTTAACAGTTTTGTGATCATTTCATTGTAAAATTGCACCTTTAAAATGTAACCATTATTGCACAAAATGAATAGGAAATTTTCTTTGCTTTTATAATTTATGGAAATTAAAGTTTTAATGATTTATTTTTCCCCCTTACCTTTTGAAAATCCCCATCATAAAACATTCTTTCATCTTTTCGTTTACAAACAGCATATTTGAAAAAATATTAGTCTAAATGCTTGTAGAATATCACCTCATCAAACCTCTTCTGGTTTTAAAGAAGTTAAGCACAATTTTCCAGAACCAGGAAGTATTTGGGTAAGATAGACCACAGCTTTTCATTATTTGTGTGTAATTTTGAGTTTACCTGCATCAAAAGCAGCTGGATAAGAATCATGATTACAAGTCTGAGCAGCGTCTCATCCCCGACTTTCCTCTCATCTCTTTAAGCTTCACCAAATCTGGAGTTGTATTTTCTGGAAGATGTGATCTCCTCTTATAACCCTGAGCTCTTCCTTTTCTCAAATTTAGCCCCTCCTCTGGCTAGACTACAAACAGGAAGCAGATAATAAATGGAAACAAACACAGGAAGCAGGACATGCTGTCCCGTTTTGGAGCTATTTTTCATCCCTTCTTCGTCCATCAAAAACTGCAGGTCATATGAACTTCTGAACACAAACGTCAGCTGTTGAATGGCACCAGGAAAGAAAGCTTTACCTCTTCCTATCTAATTCCAATCTCACATAAACAACCTTTTCCATCCTGCCGTGCCTCCGCCAAAAACACGGGAGAAACCCTGACGCCAGTATTTTCAGCCCTGCACCAGTTACTTTCCAGACGGGGTCATAAACACATCTGCTGGAGCTTTATTTAAAACATCACTATTGTTAATTTGACAGCTTCACCAACCAAGCTCTTCTTTCCTGTCTTACTTTATGCTCCTCTTCTCATGCTTTCATCTCAAGTTTCCCTTGATGCTCCTTATTATCGACTAGTTTTCAAGAAAATTTGAGGCATTCAAGGCAAAAGTCTCCTCTCCAGGTCCAGTTATACCAGGAGATTTCATTAGTCTGTGATGTTCAATGTGTTTGGAAAAAATATCAACAAAGATGCAGCTTTACTTACTTCAGTGTGAAGTGGGTTAACTGAAAATTCTCATGTATTCATAATGATGATGATTTTATTTACAAATGATGAAGCTGTGTGCATGGACGTAATTTTCACTTTAGAAGTGGGGGGGGGGGGGGGGGGGGGACACGTGGAGGGGGGGGGTATCTTTATAGTATGCTCTAATGGGAAACAGGCTTCAACACAAATGGTTGTTTTCTGCTTGGTCCTAGAGCTCAACCAGTGTCAATTTAATATAGCGTAATATTGTTTTTGGATGGTAAAAAGTGCAGGGGTCAAAACTTGACTTTGGAAAAAGTGGTGGTGGTGGGGGGGGGGGGGGGGGGGCATGTCCCCCCCCCCCCCCCCCCCCCCAAATTACATCCATGGCTGTGTGATCAGTTACTACAGACTGCCCTGAACAAATTCTCTACTTTGAAAAAGCCATAAATGGAAAGATATAGCTTTAACTATTAATTAACTGATTAAATGCCTCATGCCAACATGTGCTAATAATAATGCCAACATGTGCTTTTAATGCAAACATGTGCTGGTAATAATGCCAACAAATGATGGTATTGATGCCAATGTGTGCTTTTAATGCCAACATATGCTGGTTAATGCCAACATATGCTGGTTAATGCCAACATATGCTAGTAACAATGCCAACATGTGTGAGTAATGCTAACAAGTGCTAGTAATGCTAACACGTGCTAGTAATGCTTACATGTGCTAGTGGCTAACATCTCAATACTAATTCTGTTAATGAGACAGAGGTCTTGGAAATTTAGAAAGAGGCCATTTTTCTTGGATTAAACAAAGGTGTTCATAGAGCTCTCTGTATTTGTTGAGGTTGAGTCATAGCTACAACCGCATCAGACTTTAGCTCAGCATCCATAAAACTAACTCAGTTTGGTCCATTTTTTGTATTTCCAATCCAATAAAATACAACTTTATTAAATTAGCATACTGCATACCATAAAGGTGAGTGCTGTGTGGACAGAATATATCTTCTATGATTTTCGAAAAAGGACAATTTTATTGGATAAAAAGTCTAAAAGGTTTGTATGAAGTATTCAAAATAGTAGAAAAACACGATAATACGCAAAAATAAAATAAAATACAAAATAAGATAAAAATCTGACCAATGTGAGGTAAAACCATAATTTGCAGAGCCAAACATTCAGGAAAATAAATTATAAATATTCTACAGAACCGACACTGATACTTGTCTGATATGTAGAAGCAATGTATTCCAGTTTTTTGGGATTATGGCTGCAAAGGTGTGATCTTGGAGTTTCTGGTTAGTTTTGGGAATGATCTGGAGCACCTGGTCAGCTGACCCAAGAGAAGGTTGGTAGAAAATAAGCAGCTTAAAGTGATAAAAAAAATTACATGGGATAAACATATTCTCATGTGACCCAAAGCTCCATTTAATTAAATAAATGATCTATTACAGCTAAGTATATGATCTACAACTTAAAAACAATGAATCAGAAACTAAATCTCTGTTTTTGGTCCTAAATAATGATCTCTTTGTCTTGTTAGAGCAGTAAGAACCTATCAATAAAAGATGAAGGAATGTGAAATACATAATCAGCATCTTTAAGCCAAACAGGAAACCCATTTATTACTTTAGAACTTCATTGTTCACTTGAGGTTATTCTGTCTGACTCAGATGTCTAAGTTTCCCTCATTACAGAGTGAGCTGGAAGCTTGTATCGGATTCCACTTGGCTAAGTGTCCTTGGAGACTGCCTGTGATACCAGATAGTGTTTATAGTGAGAACAGGTGTGTGCCGCATCAACCAGCCAAACCACTGCATGCATTATTTACTGTGAAGTCCAGCAGCTGAAGTGTGATATTACATCAGAGGAAGTCTGAGCAGTCAGAACCCGAGTGGGTCGCTTCTTTTTATTTAACACTAAGGGAGGTTCGTGAAGTTCAGGGAGAAGTGAACTCACAGAGACGTGTGCAGGTCAGAAGAAATTTTCTGTCAGCCCTCTGGCTGCTGATGAAAATAGACTTGTTTCTAAAACCATCTGTTCAGGCTGGACAAGCCTCACCAGCAGGTACCTAAACATTAACAGAAGTGAAAGGTTGTGATGAATGCACCTGCGTTTGAACTCCCTAACCTCCTCCATTTACATCTCTACAGCTTTGGTCCACTTTGCAAACCCTCAATGGCACAGCGACTCAGTAACTTAATGAAAAGACCAGCTACATGAGGATGTCAACAGTGCCACTCAGAATCAAGTTCTTTCACCAAACCGTTTGGAAGAAGATCACAGACTTCTTAATAGCATGGTGTACAGTGTATTATATATAATGTATATGCTAGTATAGTGGTATAGTATATTATATGTAGTGTATGAGTTTAGTATTGTGGTAAAGTTCATTATATATACTCTATAAATTAGTATAGTGGTATAGTACACTACAGTGGTACTCGCTCTTGGTCCTGGAGAGCTGGTATCCAGTATGTTTTGTTGTTCCTCTATTCCAACACACCTAATTCAGTGGTTGAATCAACTGTTCAACAGCTCATCGAGCTCTGCAGAAGCCTGTTAATCACCTGCTGATTGAAATCAGGCCTGCTGAAGCAGAGGTAACACTAAACATGCTGGATACTGGCTCTCCAGGACCAGAGCTGAGTACCACTGGTTTATTATATATAGTGTATAAATTAGTAGTATAGTTCCAGTATAGTATTAGTTGTATAGTATATCACAAGGGAATGGTGAACTGTAGACACGACCATGCTTGAGAACTGTTTGGTCTAAGTGTCAAGCAGGGAGGCATTGGGTACCATCTTTAAAAGTCTTTGGTAGGACCTGATCATGGATTTGAACCCATGATCTCCCAGTGTCACGGCGGACCCTCAACCACTGGCCAACTGAGCTGTTATAGTGTATTATATATAGTGTATAAATTAGTATAGTGGTATAGTGCACTATATATATATATATATATATATATATATATATATATATATATAGGAGAAGTTTTGTGTAGTGTTATAGTTTATTATAGTGTATCTGTTAGTAGTGATATAGTGTATTATATATAGTGTATAAATTAATATATTGGTACAGTGTATTATATATAGTAAATACATTTGTATAGGGATATAGTTTACTTGTCCGGGGATCTAGTTTTCTTGTCCGGGGATTGGACCGCCAAGGCTCCCGCCTTGGTCTGCCACCCGATTCGCATTGCACCGGACCCTTCATGTTCCTCCTGCGGGTGGTGGGTCCACAGTTGGACGAGCCCATGTATCCGGTTCGGGCTGGGCCCGACCGGGCCCCATGGGCGAAAGCCCGGCCACCAGGCGCTCGCTCACGGGCCCCAACCCCAGGCCTGGCTCCAGGGTGGGACCCCGGTAACCCTCCGGGCCGGGTACTCCGACTCTTCGTTTTAACCGCCATGAAAGATCCTTCGAACCGTTCTTTGTCTCACCCTTCACCTAAGACCAATTTGTCATGGGAGACCCTACCAGGGGCACTAAGTGCCCCAGACAACATAGCTCCTAGGATCATTAGGGCACTCAAACTCCTCCACCACGATAAGGTGACGGTTCAAGGAGGAGGGGGAGAGGTCCTACCTCAAGTGGAGGAGTTTAAGTATCTCGGGGTCTTGTTCACGAGTGAGGGTAGGAGGGATCGGGAGATCGACAGGCGGATTGGTTCGGCGTCTGCAGTGATGCGGACGCTGAGCCGATCTGTCGTGGGGAAGAGGGAGCTGAGCCAGAAAGCCAGGCTCTCGATTTACCGGTCGATCTACGTCCCAATCCTCACCTATGGTCATGAGCTTTGGGTAATGACCGAAAGAACGAGATCGCGGATACAAGCGGCCGAAATGAGTTTCCTCCGTAGGGTGGCCGGGCTCAGCCTTAGAGATAGGGTGAGGAGCTCGGACATTCGGGAGGGACTCGGAGTAGAACCGCTGCTCCTCCGGATCGAAAGGAGCCAGTTGAGGTGGTTTGGGCATCTGGTCAGGATGCCTCCTGGACGCCTCCCCGGGGAGGTGTTTCGGGCATGTCCTGCCGGCAGAAGGCCCCCGGGTCGACCCAGGACACGTTGGAGAGGTTACATCTCCAATCTGGTCCGGGAACGCCTTGGGGTCCTGCCGGAGGAGCTGGTGGACAAGGCCGGGGAGAGGACGGCCTGGAGCTCCCTAGTTGGGATGCTGCCCCCGCGACCCGGACCCGGATAAGCGGAGGAAGACGACGACGACGATATAGTTTATTATATATAGTGTATAAATTAGTGTAGTGGTATAGTTTATTATATTACTGTATACATTTTGTATAGTGATATAGTTTATTATAGTGCATATGTTAGTAGTGGTGTAGTGTATTATATATAGTGTATAAGTTAGTATAGTGGTATTGTTTGTTGGTCTGGAAATTTAGAGGGACAGTAGTCAAAGCAAAATGACTTTGCTCTGCATATTGGTCTAGCCATGCTCCATAGGAGCTTCAGTAGGTCAGCCATTGGCCTGGGCAGTATTGTGTCATGCCAATCAGAGTGATCTATTGTTTTGGTGGGACAATCACAGCCCTCTATTGCAGTGATTCTCAATTCTGGTCCTGTAGGGCCGATATCCGGCACATTTTAATTTTTTCTCTGCTCCAACACACTTGATTCAGTGGTTGATTCACTTGTGCAGCAGCTCAAGCTTTGAGGAAGCCTTTTAATTGCCTGCTGATATCAATCAGGTGTGTTGAAACAGGGTTAAAACTAAAACATGCTGGATACAGCCTTCCAGGATCAGCCTTCCAGGATCAGGATTGAGGATCACTGCTCTATCCATTTGGTGGGCTAATCACAGCACTCTATTGGTTTTGTGGGCAGGATGATGTGACAAAGTGAAACAAGATGGCAATGGCTTGTTTGAAAAGGTTTTGGCATCAACTTTGGTCTATTTAGACCTGAGTCTTTCTTTGAGTCAAGAGCAGATAGAGGTACTTAAGTCCTTCATTTAGAAAATGTATGGATTTGTGTCTTCTTCAACAGTGTTTGGTGGACTACCTCGTTGACTGGCATCCGTAGTGCTGAGTATGTCACGTTGTTTGTTGTCCAATAGCATCTGAAGACAGTTTGAAAGACAACCATGGATTCCGTCCCATGACTGAGCTCTCCCTATGGTCAGACTACATCATCACATATGCAGGACGGATTGCGAGGCTAATAGTTTGTTCTCTATATATATTGGTATAGTTTTATAGCTTGTTATATATAATGTACATATTGGTATAGAGGTATATATTTATTATCCATCTAAAATAAGTGGACTTTTTGTTAAAAAAAAAAAACATTAAAACAAATATTGCCCAGATTTCCCAAGTGATGGATGGATAGATGTAGGGCTTCAACACCACTTAACTTTCTAACTTGTGTGTTTATCGGACCAGTGACGACATGTTTAGCCACATGCTGTCCTTCAACCGCTGGTTTTCTAGGTGGTGTCCTGAAAACAACGTGGGCTACATTGATAATTGGAAAACTTTTTGGGGAAAACCTGGTCTGATGCGAAGAGACGGCATCGAACAGTCTTTGGATGGAGCAGCTTGTCACGCGCACTGGCGAGTGAAGCGGAGATGAGGATCCACTCGCAGGTGAAGAAGGTAGGCAGGCCGACATGATTAAAGGCTTTAATAATGAACACGCTGACATGAAAACAACGAATTGACAAGACACACAGAACTGAGAGGGTTTAAATACATGGGGGCTGGGAGCTTGGGTGATTGGAAAACGAGAGTCAGGTGGGAGTAATCAGGAGACACAAGACAGAACAGAGTGGGGAGACAGGACAGGGTGCGACACAGCTCTTCTTTCAAGGGACATGGACAATTTTGTTAGTCCTCCATGACAACCCAGGGTCCGGACCAAGAAGTCGCGTTGTAGTTTAGCACACCCCTCTGCAGCTTCTGTACTGTTACTCACCCACTACCCCATTGAGACAGTGTCCTGCCCACAGCCAAAATCACACAGATTAAATATCAGGCTTAATAAATCAAATCATGAAAACCATAAATATTAGAACAAATTCAACTGAGCAGAAAACTAGAAAAAATTAAATGTGGGTTATTGAACATTAGGTCTTTTTTTTCTAAGACTTTGTTAGTTAATGGCTTGATTTGTGATAATCAGATTTCTTTGCTCTCTCTCCCACAGAATCCTGGCTGCAGCAAGAGGACTATGTTAGTTTAAACGAGTCAACTCCTGCTAATTATTTAAATCATCATATTGCTTGAAGTACCGGGCAAGGAGGAGTAGTAGCAACCATTTTTCATTCAGACCTATTAATCAATCCCTTACCAATTAATAGTTACAGTTCTTTTGAGCATCTTATTCTTAGTTTTCCTAATACAGATTGTAAAACTGTAAAACCACTCTTGATTTTAGTTTTGTATCGTCCACCAGGCCCTTACTCTGAGTTTTTGGATCAGAGTGTGGGGGAAATAACAATATTTCCACAAAATCCAGTCCTCTCTGACCACTTTTTGATAACCTTTGAGTTTTTTATAACTGAGTTCTCGAGACATGAAAGTAAATTTCACTATAGTCGGTCTCTATCTGTCAATGCTGTTGCATCTTTTGAATCAATTGTTCCATCTTTAGTATCTTCAGCATCTCAGAGGAACGTAGCTGAGGGCAATATTTTCATTTCTAGCCCTTCACAAATTGATGATCTAGTTCATAATGTTACTTCTTCTTTACATGTGCATTACATGATTTTGCCCCTTTAAAAAAAGAAGGTAATTAAGCACAGGAAGTTGGCTCCCTGGTTTAATTCTGATTTACGAACTTTAAAACAAAACTCTAGAAAATTAGAGAGAACATGGCGCTCTAAACACCAGGAGGAATCCTACTTATCCTGGAAAAATAGTCTTGTGCTTTATAAAAACAAGCTTCTACAAACTAGAACTGCTTATTTTTCTTTGCTAATTGAGGAGAATAAGAATAATGCGAAATTTCTTTTCAGTACAGTTGCCAAACTTACACAGAATCATAGCTCTGAATCATCTATTCCCTTAGCCCTCAGCAACAATGACTTTATGGGACTTTTCACAAGTAAAACTATTTCTATTAGAAACAAAATCCTTAGCATCCTCTCTCATGTGATTTCTTCTTCCTCAGTAAGTGAGGCAGCATCAGAGGTAACTGTAGAACCTCATCTGTGTTTGAACCGTTTTGATCCAGTTGAGCTTTCAGAGTTATCAAAAATATTAGCTTCATCTAAACTTTCAACTTGCATTTTAGATCCAATCCCAACCAAATTATTTAAAGATGCATTTCCTTTGGTTACTGCCCCCATTCTAGATTTAATCAATCTATCTTTAGTAAATTAATATGTATCACAGGATTTTAAGGTTACTATAATCAAACCTTTACTTAAGAAGCCTTCTCTGGATCCACATGACCCAGTGAATTATAGACCAATATCTAACCTTCCATTTTTATCCAAAGTTCTTGAGAAAATAGTGGCCAATCAAGTATGTGAGCATCTAAACACTAATGATCTGTTTGAAATTTTTCAGTCTGGTTTTAGAGAGTATCACAGCACTAAAACTGCATTAGTGAAAGTTACAAATGATATTCTCATGGCCTCAGATAAGAATCTTGTGTCTGTTCTAGTCTTGTTAGATCTCAGTGCTGCCTTTGACACAGTTGATCACAATGTTCTTTTAGAAAGACTTGAACATGTTGTAGGGATCAAAGGAGCAGCGCTAGGCTGGTTTAAATCCTACCTGTCTGATAGATTTCATTTTGTAAATGTACATGACAAATCTTCTTCTTACTCCAGGGTTACTTGTGGAGTACCACAGGGTTCAGTGCTTGGACAAATTCTTTTTACTATATATATATGCTTCCAATAAATAAATAAACAGTAGATATGGGATACACTTCCACTGTTATGCCGACGATACTCGGTTATATCTATCCATTTACCCTGATGAACCTAATTGGTTACTTAGACTACAGGCTTGTCTTGAAGACATAAAAATTGGATGACTCAAAACTTTCCACTTTTAAATCAAGACAAGACTGAAGTTCTCATCTTTGGACCTGACATTCAGAAAAGGAAATTGCTTAGTCAATCACCTGACCTGAACAGCATTAAATTAGTCCCCGAGAACAAAGTGAACAAAGTCTTCGACCAGGACATGTCATTCAAATCCCACGTTAAACAGGTTTGTAGGATTTCCTTTTTCCACCTTCGGAATATTGCTAAGATTAGAAGCATCTTTTCCAGGAGTGATGCTGAAAAACTAGTTCATGCATTACATAAAAACTGGATTACTGTAATTCATTACTCTCAGGAAGTCCACAGAATGTAGTTAAAAGTCTTCAGCTTGTCCAAAATGCTGCAGCTAGAGTTCTGATGAGAATTAAAAAGAGGAATCATATCTCTCCTGTCTTAGCTTCTCTACATTGACTACCTGTTAAATTCAGAATAGATTTTAAGATCCTCCTTCTCACATATAAAGCTCCTAATAATCAAGCTTCATCATACATCAGTGACCTGATTGTTCCATATGTTCCTAACCGAGCACTCGTTCTCAGACTGCAAGTTTACTGGTGGTTCCCAGAATATCTAAAAATAGGATGGGAGGCAGATCTTTTAGCTATCAGGCTCCTCTCCTGTGGAGCCAGCTCCCAGCTTTAGTCCATGAGGCAGACACCTTGTCAACTTTTAAGACTAGGCTTAAAACATTTTATATGATAGGGCCTATGATTAAAATCTGATGTTAGCCCGGATCTGGACAAGTGGGGGAGTAGAGGGAGGTGGAGTGTACAGTCGGTAAAGACGGCTCTCCCTTGCCCTGTCTCCAACATGCCTCCATCTAAAAGGCTAGGTTATCCAGAGTTATCTCTGTAGTTATGCTGCTATAGGCTTAGACTGCTGGAGGATATACTGACCACTTTCCACACTCAACTACTTTCTTCTACAATTTGCTCTTTAACTGTATTATCCTGCTATTTCAGCTGTTAACTTTTTTCTCTAAGTGTTTTTCTCCCCAGAAGAAGCTACACTGATGTTCTGCTGAGCTGTGGTAGCCTCATGGAGGGGGCCATCGGCTTGAACACTGTTGCTAACCACTTAAACATTCTCCCTCTCCTGATAATAACATTTTACTTTATTTGACATTGAATGCACTGCTACTAGTTTACCCGTTTAATTATAGATCCACTAGGATAAATACAATAAAGTTTATCCCCCCATTTATCTCATCATTTTTCTGACTCATACAATCTCACACCCCATCTAGATGTCTTCCCATCATATACATTGTGCTTTTAGTCCGTACAGCATCTACTGTGTATTTAACAAACCGGTGGCAGAACTCAGCTTGAGTGGGAACTTGTGACTTTGATGCTAGAGAGGAAGAGTCGATGAACCATGACGAATACAAAACATCTCCATCAGATCGTCTTAAGGAGTGAACCTCTGATGCTATCTGTATATATATATATATATATATATATATATATATATATATATATATATATATATATATATATATATGTAGTTATAGGAAAACATTGTTACAGCTTTATCACATACAATTCTAAAACACTTGAAATGCAAGGAAACATCTCACCTGTGAAGGATCCGAATAATCGTCTTCCTCGCTCCTGTCTGATTGGCTGCTCGGGGCTCCCCTGTCAGGTGATAAGGGTCGGTAGCCAATGAGAGGCACATCAGTTGAATCCACCCCTGGCAGGTCAAAACCACCGGTTCGCAGGTGACGGTGGAGCATGGTTCTAGCTACTGCAAAGTAGCAAATAAAGAACATCAGGCATTCAGTCAATCATATCCATAGTCCGCTGTTTTTCTTTAGATCTTTAGACCCCACGAGAAAAATATTTTAGGATCAAAATCTCCACAAAGACAAAAAAGTGGATCTCAGCCTTATGAGTGTGCACCAAAACAAATTCCTCATTTGTATAATTTGGTAAAGAAACCTGATTCAGATTTATTTTTAGGCTATAAAATGAAATGTCAGAATCTGTGTCCCATCATGGAGACAAAACAAGGACAGATCTGATAGCTTTTTTTTATTTTTAGCTTCTTTGTCATGTGTTTTTGCTGACTTAGCCTGGGTTTGATGCTTTTAAAATGTCAATATTCAGCTAGCTGAATATATGCTTCTGCGATGAAACTAATCTAAGAATTTGCTGAAATTAAATGTATATTTGAAGAGGAACCAAAACGTTACTGTGAACGAACGACTGATTGGAAACTCAAAAATCTTTGTTTTGGTTCACAAACACAGTTTCCAACCAGCTGGTTAAAAAGATGTCACTTTTGCTAATGCTAAATGCTAACGGATGCTAGAAATAACACATTTACTATGCATTGGTTTTAAATGCAGAATTTGCAAGTGAATTATTTTTTAAATGACATGTTAAAGTTGCAATATGTGTTTTTCTTGCTGTTCAACCAGGCATGGACGTAATTTGGGGGGGGGGGGGGGGGGGACATATCCCCCCCACTTTTCCCAAAGTCAAGTTTTGACCCCTGCAATTTTTACCAACCAAAAACAATATTACGCTATATTAAACGGACACTGGTTGAGCTCTAGGACCAAGCAGAAAACAACCATTTGTGTTGAAGCCTGTTTCCCATTAGAGCATACTGTAAAAATCCCCCCCGTCCCCCCCACTTCTAAAGTGAAAATTATGTCCATGCAACCAGGCAATGTTTTGAATGAACAAATTTCTATGGTCCAACACCATGTCCAACACCCTTTTTTCTTCTAAAGGAAGGATTTTAAGTTCAGTGAACTTACAACCATTTTCCCTCTGTTTTCTCCGTGTCTGGTTCGATGACGTCACCTTTGTGATGCGCATTTGTAGTCCTGCACTTATTTTCACACAAAACCTAAAATAACATTTATCCCCCTTCAAAAATAAGCGCATTCTTGGTATCAAAATGTGTATTTAAAATTCACGGACATCATATGTGCAATCCACTGAACATAACAAGCAGAATTAGAAAATAGTGTTTTTTAGCTCCACTGACTTGCATTCTTTTTTTGCTTCTTCCGGGGACCCATGGTCTGGAAGTAGATGGGCGTGACCTAGGCTCCCAGAGACATGAGAGACATGTGCAGAGGGGGGAAGGACAGCCAGGGCAATGTGATGGATGGATCAGGATCCAATCATTAAGAATGGGGCCATCACAATGATTACATAAGGTCTTTCCAGGATTGACTGTTTCAGAGACGATTCAAATTATTCCTTTTGTTGACAAAACATTTAATTTATTGGATGCCATTAGTATGTGAAGAGCAATTTGAGCAATATGGCAAAAAGATTCTCCTGAAAAACACTCCTTAACCTCATGTTTGACTCTAGTTCTCTAAAACCACTCATCACTGGTTTCAGTGGGTCTGAGTGGTACAGAGATCAGAAATTGGTATTTACTAAATAAATTTTTATTCTCATGAAAGATTCAAACAAACATTTTGCCTTCCTGAACGTCTATCGTTTAACAAAAAGCTTCAGTTTAAAGGTCTGATAAGGAAGTACCTCATTGTTTAAGTTTGTTAAACCTGATCATTTGCGTGGTTTTGAACTACTCGCATGTTTTCTTGAAATGAAACAACAACAGGACAGCTGATGGTAAGCTGGAGGCATTGCTTCATTTGTTTAACACATTCTCTGTGCCAGAAAGCAGGCCTGGATTTGCATAGCAACCTTTCCTACCATTTCCCTTTCCCCTCTTTGGTATTTACAGTCAAGATAAGCATCAAACAAACAGCTTGAAGAAGAGCTGTGGTTTAAGATGGATGCAGGCTCTTAGACAGCAATGCTAACCTGAAGCATTTTAATTTAAGCAGTGTGCGTTCCTGTTTATTTCAATCTGAGATCATGTATGCTGCTGAACCTACAGAGTGTGTGGATGACCTTTATATAAAGCAGCTGAAGCAATGTCCCTGCTTTCTTCTCTTTTTGAACAGATTTGCGCAACACCTTTTCTTGCATAATACTGCTTGTTGTAGAGAATCTGCTCACTTTGTCTAAAGAACAAGTTTGCATGGAAGAGAGAGAAGGAAAACAAGCAGGCTGCAGGGGAAACAGGGCACTAACAGTGCAGCATGTGCTCTGACCAACGGCTGTGCAGAAGTCTGAAAGGCTGCTATTCAAAGGCTCTGACCACAAACAGACCATACATGTCTGAGGCACACACACGTTTGGCTTGCTACGCTTGTGGGGACCAGTCATTGACTTCCATTCATTTTAGTGGCTGCATTATAGGCATACAGAGGCATTGTGCAGAGGTTATGTCATTACCATTACGAATTCCTAACCTTAACCCCAATGAAAAGTGAATTCAAACCAAACCTTTAAAACCACACACACACACACACACACACACACACACACACACACACACACACAGCATTTTTGTGCTAGATGACAGCAGCTCGGCTTGGTGTGGATGTCTCAGATGAAAATATGAGGCAGTAAAAGTTTGTATGTGACGCTGGGAGGAGTGACCCGTGTTGGTTCCTGCTGTGAATCATGATGACGAGCAGGAACAGTATAAAAATAAAATACAGATAAACCAAACAGACCCAAACCCTCCTCATGCGGACTTACTCTGAGATCAGTGGGCTTTCCGGATCTGGATCAAAGGCAGCATCGGTTCGGTTGTGGGTGCGATAGCTTCGGGCTCAGCTGGAGGAAGTCGCACCCATCTGTGCCACCGTCACACCACCACCAACAACAACGAGGGAGTCTCCGTCCACAGCCTCGCCTCTCCTCGCCACCACCTCTGAGGTCTCCCCCTCTATCAGCGGCCACACACTGCTGCTCCGTCCAGCCTTCAGCAGCTGATAGCGCACTTTGTTGTCCCTCCCTCCCCACTGCTGCTCCAAACGTCGCAGTTCCTGTCTGCTGCGCGCAAGGTGTCTTTGGCAACAGATCCGGGTCTATGGGTGGCTCACGGTCCCGGAGCAGCTCCTACACCATCAACTGCGGACGTACGGCGTGGAGACAGCGCGGAAGGACGCGTTCTACGCACGGCCGGCTCGCACGCACGCCTCACGCACATTTATTACACTTTTTGGTGTGTTGTCACAACAAACACATTCAGGAACTTGAACTTGATCTGAACACGAGCGCATGTTTAGGGTCTTTAAAGCTTTTTAAATTCATTTTTTTAACTAAAAAACGAATTAAGGTTTTATGATTCAATCATTGGTGGAATTCAAAAGTAAAGTGTTCTAAATGTCACCTAAAACTCCAACGTTTTAATGTTCCTACATTTGGAAAATAAGAAAAACGGATGAATTGTTCTAAGAAGTCTATGGTTCCAGACAAACTGGAACCACCATTTATTTGTGCTTTCAGGTCCTAACTTCTTTATCACTCCCATTTTCTTCCTCGGCATCACATAATGACGTCACAAATTGCCCATTAGTCTGGTTCTAAACCCATGAGCATGATGTTCTTCTCATCTGTGTTCAGAATGTTTGACCAAATGAACCAAAACATGTTGAGAACATAAAACCTTCTGTAAATGAGGCATCAGAATAGTGAGATATGTCCTGTCCGATTAAAATATCCAATTAAGGTTCTAAAGTGTATTTGGTTCCTGGAAAACCACTCCCACCTACTGCATCCCACTGTGGAGGCCATAAACAGCTGCTTCAGTATAGCAAACTGAGACATCCAAGATGTAAAACAGAACTGTAGGTCATTCATCCCCACTGCAGAAAGAGTGTAATCCTAAGTTTAACTGGTGCTGGCATTATCCCGTTACAAGTAACAAGTATCAATGCAATAATAATGTACATTAAATGTCTGTGTCCCTTATGCCGCATAGTTCTGGAAACTAGTTTCATTTTTATTTGTTGTATTTAGTGGTTAAAGGTTACAATAATAGTTTCCTGTCTTTGTGAGTTTACCTGTAATCTTGTTAGTATTTTCTTTTTCCTTTTCTTTAAGTGTATGTGCTACTGTAGCAAGTGAATTTCCCCATTATAGGATTAATAAAAACTCCTCTATTCTATTCTATTCTATTCTATTCTATTCTATTCTATTCTATTCGTTAGTCCCCAAAAAGTAAAGAGCAAGTCACCCCTTACCAGAGTCTTAATCCACTTCCTGTTTGAAAAATGCAACACATGATGTTGCTTGGCGGACCAAGAGCGCAAAGCCGCTAACAAATACACACACAGGCTCGCAACAACATTGTGACATCATATGGTACCAGCTCACGTCATAGGGTACCTCTTAGCCAATAGCGATGGCAGATTTAAATTCTGCCATCGCATTGTGGGGCGTCGGTGGCACAGGAGTTAAGTGCTCACTCCATAATTGAAAGGTTGCAGGTTCGAGCCCCGCTCAGACTGTCGCTGTCGTTGTGTCCTTGGGCAAGACACTTAACCCACATTGCCTGTTGGTGGTGGTCAGAGTGACCGGTGGCGCCAGTGCTCGGCAGCCTCGCCCCTGTCAGTGCGCCCCAGGGCAGCTGTGGCTACATCGTAGCTCATCCCCACCAGTGTGTGAATGTGTGTGTGAATGGGTGAATGACTGATTGTGTTGTAAAGCGCCTTGAGGGGTTCCAGGACTCTAGAAGGCGCTATATCATACAGGCAATTTACCATTTAACTAAATCAAATGCAGTGCAGACTTTTTACCAGAAGAGAGCGCAACACTGACAGTTTTAGGCAGAACATTTTAACTAAAATGCACTAAAGTGCCAAAATGTTGGCTACGTGTGTACATCATGATTAGATACTCATTATTATAGTTTTTCTGCAAAAAAAATTTTGGGGGGTGATGACAGATGTGAGTCATAAAGAATCAGCATCAGAAACCACGTTTAATGTTTATTTTGATCAATATAAATAATATTTCTGTTTCTGTCTCTTGGTAACAATTGCAACTCTAAAATCAGATCAACTCTCATCCTGATCTCAGCTTTTAAAAACCACTGATCTCAGGGCAGTTTTAGAGTCAACATCATCAAAACCCGTTTTTGGTGTCTCTTGGTAAGTCTATTTTCCTGACAACCACACAAGCGTGATTTATGATTGTCTGACACTTTCAAATCTTCTCTGATTCTCCAGCTGCAGTGTTTCCAACAGACTTCCTTGTGTTTGCGCGCCATCTAGTGATCACTTACTGAAAATAACACTTCACCTTCTTTTGAAGAAATATTTACCAGAGGCCATTTTGAACCAGCGGTGTTACCGTGCTCGTGTCTGACTGGTGAAATAAACACACGAACAATCTGGGATTTGTCAGAACTAACCAGTAAGCACGTAAGTGAGCTAATGTAATATTTTAGGGTCTTTTATTAAGTACTTCTCATTTTATTTGAAGTTAACTCATGTTGTTGGATAACTTGATTTATATCGGTATAGTTTCATATTTTGAGAAAATGTTGAAGCAAGTGTGCACGAGTTCCTCATGATGAGTAAAACGAAACTTTTCAGAATCAGTTGTATACCGCTGATGTCCTTAAATGACCTGTGAAAGAAGAGTAAAGTTCATGTCAGCAGAGACTAAAATTACAAGACCTTTTAAAGTGTTCTGCTGTTAAACTTTTCTCCACCGGTCTCCTAAACTTGTTGAAGACCAATCAACGAGGCGGGAAAATACACTAATTGGCTGCTTAATTGGCCGCTGTTACGCGCGCTTCCACCGAGGCTGTGGTGCCCTCCTGCTGCCCTTAGAGCTCAGGCATCACTGTATTGTCACAACTGTTTACCGGTCATGCTCTCAGACGATAAGGAGCCCCCCTCCTCGGTCGGATATGTCGGTGTTTTATGTCTGCGTCACAACAAGTCGGCGGAGAGCGAGCGGGAGGGATGATGGCGTCTCTGGCGGCTTGATTCCGGCGCAGCTTTGACAAACCCGCACCGTATTAGTAGCTGGGGGGGGGGGGGGGGGACGGAGGGGGAGCAACAGCGACGGGAACATGACGAAACGGCATCGCGGAGGACGGACAAACTAGACTGAAAGACGGACAGTCGCCTTTGTCCTCCTCCTCTTCCTCCTCCTCCCCCTCGCTGACGGCTTGACTGACACACTGGCGCCTGGCAGAGACACAGAATACATGCACATCTTCTACTTTTCTGTTTCCTTTTCTTTTTTTTTTTCTTTTCCACCAAAAGCTGCGCATCGCAGCAGGCAGGAATCTGGGCAGCAGGGATCCACGGCAGATGAGGGCATTTCCTGTCCAGGAATCACCGTGACCCCGACGGAAAGGAGTTCGACTTGACAGGTACCCTTCACCGGCCAGCTCACTGTCCAATTGGCTCCATCCTCCATCAGATGCTGCTCAGCATCCTGCATCTGCGTAGACCTGAGTGCATGCACCGGAACAAATGCAGTGTGGAAAAAGAACAGTGTCTGCAGTCATTTCACGCATCTGTTTAAGTTTTCTTAAAAACTGAGAAGGTGGCGACAGCAGCAAAGTCCACCGAGGATGCTTCAAGTGGCTGCACAGGGAGCTCTGCCTGTTCAGTGAAACTGTGTTGCAGTAACCATCATGCAGTGAGTGTGTGTGTATGTGAGTGTGTGTGTGTGTGTTTGATGTGTGCAGTAATCATTTATCTTCCTCTCTGGTTGTGTATACTCACTCTCATCCTTCACTGTGCTGGATACAGGCTGTATGCTCAGGTCTAAGAAGGAGGAGGGGGGGGGGGGGGGGCGTTTAGATTTGAACCCATTTGCACCAAAACCCGACTGTCTGAGAGGCAGTCAGAATGCCGGGGCTGTAAACCCCTCCGTCAGCAGCGGCGGCGGCAAAGTGTTCAGCAAATAAATCGGATTTCCATTTCACACGAGCCCTGCTCTCTCCTCTCTGTGTCTCTCCTCAGGATGGGGGGTGTCAGTGAGGGAGATGATGTGTTGGCTCGTTGGAGTGATGGACTACTGTACCTTGGCAATGTAAAACGGGTATGTGTGTGTGTGTGTGTGTGTGTGTGTGTGTGTGTGTATGTGTGTGTGTTGATCCAAAGCACTCTGATGATGATGATGTTTGGTGTCTGCTCTCCTCAGGTAGACGGAGTCAAGCAGTGTTGTCTGGTGAGATTTGAGGACAACTCTGAGTTCTGGGTTCTGAGGAAGGACATTCACTCGTGTAAGAAAAACTTTCTTTTCCCGTCAGCTGGAGGAGTTAGAAACTTCCCTGCGCCGAGAACTTTTCTGACTGAGCAACAGATTTCAGCAGCGAGTTTCCTGCAAGTCTCCAAATTATTTCAGGCCACGTTTAGGAAGATTTCCTGTTGCTGCTGCTGAAAACGTTTCTGAAAGCTATCATTAACATGCATGTTTTCCTTTTTCAGACTAATGGTTAGAATGTGGTCAGTGAAAGACTATTATTTTTTTACACTTTAATTTGAAGGATTTGGGCTTTCTTGTAAAGTTTTCTTCAGTTCTCTCCTCAGGTTTGATTCTTTTTTTGTCATTTTCTGGTCATAGCAGAATTTTAAGGTAAACATTTTTTTTCATTTGCTTTAAAATGAACACATTTGAGGCCAAAAGAAGTGTCCGAATTAAAGATGCGAGAAAAGTCAGGATGTCTCTAAAGAATCAGGGCCAGAGAGATCCATCATCCTTAAGCTTGATGGCTCTTTCAGCTTCACCTTGTTGGAGCGAAAATCCGCATCTGTACCTGTCAAACTGGGAACTTTTTACTGCCTTTTTAATAGATTCGGCTAAAAACGGAACATGTTGTGTATGTGACAGGCTTCGGGTAACGGCAGAGCTTAAAGAGCCAATTCAGAACTGGTTTTGTTTTGTGTTTACACAATTCTGGCTCTTCTCTTGGGAGCCTTTTTCACATCTGAATGACAGATCAGAGATTTACCTCAGCAAGTCAGGAACCTTTAGTGTCGAAGTCAAAGGGTTGTTACTATGGATGCACATTATATATCTGCATCAGGTCGGTATCAGTTTGATAAGTAAATCTGGGCCGATATTGGCAACAAATATTTCTTCCATCTTGTTTCTGTTTGTGTTTCAGTTTCAGAGGGTGAGAGTGATGTGTGACTGTTTAGTCATGTTACAATGATGCGTAAATGTGTGTGTATGTAATAACACACACACACACACACACACACACACACACACACACACACACACACACACACACACACACACTGGTATCGGCCCAAAATTTCATATTGTGCATCCCTAGTTGTTACTTTATAATAAGAAATGCAGATACACTGCAGATCCAGCAGTGGTGCAAAGAACTGCAACACCCATAATGCATTGTGTAAATGAGCTATTATAGGCCTTTCTAAACACGAACACCCTATTTAGCATTTGGTTCTGAACTCAACCTGTAAATAACTCCTCAGAATGCTCAGCAGTTTCCAAGAAGAATAACAACAACAGTAACAATAACAACAACAACAACAACAACAATAATAATTACAATCAGGTGAAGCTTTTCCTAAAACAGCCTACTTTCAAATTTTCTGTCCATTTTTTGACTATAAAATTGACACTCCCTCGTTATTTATTTCCTAAGTTTCTAATAAAGAAGCTTAATGAACCATTAAAGGACATTCCCAAATGTGGTTGGAAAAGCAGCTGAAGTTCAAAAATGACTTTGGAAAACTTCTGAACAGGACCTATTTTTTAAACAAGGCCTTTTTATTCAAGTTTTAACAGTAGATTTTAAACTTACCAAACTATACGGGACTAAACCCATCGTCCCCACCCACAAAGGAAATAACAGAAACAAACTATAAAGACACACTATCAAATTAAGACAGAAATGGAACAAAACCAGATCCACTACAAGGATGTTTTAAAACAGATTACAATATAGCCTGAGTGCTTGGAAATAAAGAAATAAACAACAAGACTTGAGACTTTTGCACAGTTCTGTTGAAAAACCACAATTTTTGACATTTTATGAAATAAAACTTTAGCTTATCCGCTGTTTGCTTGGACCTCACATGTGCAGTCTTTAGTTATTATGAAACCTGATATAGTCTTGAATATAAATCCCATCAAGATTACTTCTAGGCTTCAAAATAGTTTACTTTCAGACTTAAGCCCTGTCCACACGTAGCCGGGGATCTGCCAAAACGTAGATATTTTCTACGTTTTGGCCTGTCATCCACATGAAAACGGAGTTTTTTCACACGAAAACGGATCTTTTTAAAATCTCTGGCTAAAGTGAAGATCTGCGTTTTCTCCGTTTTGGGTGTCTGCGTGTGGACAGACAAAACCGGAGTTTTAAGGTCCGCAACGTCACTTTCCGCGGCAAAAAACGTTGACATCACGTGTGCGACCTGTGTTTACACTAGCCGACAGCATGGAAGCCCTCGAAGCTGCGCTCTGTCACTACCCGATCCATCAATTGTCCAAGCGCTTTCTGCTTGTTTGTTTTTGCAAGCGGAATTACTGCTCCTTGCGGAAGACCACAGACGAAGGACGAGGTTAAGAACGGGGGAAGTACTGCCGCCTACAGGTCTGGCATGTCCTTAACAACGCATTTATCCGGGTACGTGTGGACAGAGTTTTGTTTTAAAACGTGGTGGTGTGGATGCAAGTTTTTGGAGGGGCGGATATTTGTTTTTAAAAAACCCCGGCTACGTGTGGACTAGGCCTTAGAGAAAGCAAAAAAATGCATCTAACCATCTGCTTCAAAAGGATTATTTCAACCCAAAATGCATCTTTTCTGACCTTTCTGACCTCAGATGCTCAAAGGATGTTAGCTCTTATTTTCCTGTTTTAAGTTACAATAATTTGATTCTTTTTAGCTCCAAGATCTCTTGGCTGTCCTGGAAAGTGCAGAAATAAAAATGATTGGGATGTTTTAAAGGCACGAGGCTCTTATGAATGTGGCAGATTAATGACCCCATAGGGCGACGTCTCCCCTGATCCACCTGACATGGAGTCAGAGGGGACGTTGGACACTTGTTAGGACAGGTTGAACATCAGCGCGTCCAATGAAGTAAAGTCTGAAAGGGTGCAGGAGACACTGAAATCAATGAGGTGGCAGTGATGTGAATCAATATACATAAATTAATACAGCTGACTGCTTCGTCTCTGACTTCCTCTCTCACATCCCCCCCCCCCCCCCCTCTCTCTGTGTCTCAGTCTCTGCCGGGGTGGAAGAAGTTTGCTGTATCTGCGACGCTCCGCCTCTTAAAGAGCCCCTCATAAATTGTCTTAAATGTCGCCACGGTAAGGAAGCGCCCTTTATCACACGCACTGTCAAACGCTGCTTCTCCGTCATTCCTGTTGTGACCTTGAAGATTTGACACAATATGGTAAATAAGAAGGCAGAACGCCACACATCATAAATGATCTATGAGCTGTCGCATCTGCAGTCCGACTGAAGTGAAAATAAACGAGATGTTGCTGAACAAAACCTACATTATACACAAACCGATGGAAAAGAACCAGTTTGTCATTAGCAGAATTAGCAATCAGGCGTTTTCCGGAGTTGGATTAATCTAGTATGAGCATTCATTTATTTTAGAAGCCATCTTGTGTCTGTGTGTCACAAACAAATCCGAGAACCTCAGAAAACACCGTCAGTGCTCATTGAGCTGGAAAGGAATTTTAAAAGGATCTCTAAATAGTGAGAAGGCTCCATCTGTCCTGGTGGAGGTGTTTTATCATCCTTGTTCCCCTCACACACTGGACCAACAAATATCTCTGCCTTCAAAGTCCCAGGATGGCTTCTAATCAGATGAAAGGCTTCATTTGCATCAAGTAATTCAAAGCTTTGTGTGTTTGCTGTAAAGAAAACGCTAAGTTGTAAATGATGTACATGACAGGTCTGCAGACGTAAAAACTCTGCTGCTAAAATAAGCATTTATTTTCTCCCGTAAATGAGCCACTACACAGCTGGAATGATAATGTGATGCATTAGGTAACAATAAAACACTTTGGTTTAAGTTGTCTAAATAATTTGGGGAACTGGACTAACCACATGGTAACGGCGGTGGCTGTATAATGGTTTGTGGATGTTTGGTTGAATCAGAAAAATGTTAAACTCATCACTGAATTGTTGGAGAAATATACAAATGTTTACTGCAAACTGGTTATTGTTAGGTTTGCTGATGGCTAATTCATGACCTAAAAAGACTTTTTGGCAATTTTCAAGTGTTTTTTGTTGTTGTAGATGGCTCCCTGAAAAGCTTCTGTTCAGAGAAATATAGTTTACTTCCATCAGGGCTGATGAACGTTTATTTCCATGGAGTTCTGTTGTTATACACAAGGATCATCCAGGGGTTAGGTCCAACAGAAATCTGCTGAAACTAACCCTGTAGTTAGAAGTTCTGTATTTAAAGTGGCAGCGTGTAGTTTTTACCATTAATACATCAAAATGTTGTTCGAAATTAATGAAATGGTGCCCAGTTTTGAAAAATTTTGGCAGCTTTGTAACATATAACCATAAAAATTGGGTCTAAAATTAATGGGAGCGGGTCTAAAGCCCTTTCTACAAGACACGTTGTGCCGGCAAACCTGCGTAAAATTACCGCAACGGCGTGTCTTATAAACGTGGCATGCTGGCATGGCATTCCGTGAATTTTGCAGCATTCGTTCCACCTTGCTTGGTAGTAATATTGTGGTAATTTTTGGTCCTATAAGGCGCAACAGAGGGAGCTGTCATGATGACATGAGGAGTTACTGCCGAGCTCCGACCGACGACTATATTGAAAATGAAAGTAAACAAGTTTTGCTTTTTGAACAAAATCAGCTGAGAACTGAGCAAACAAGAGCGCTGCAGCACTCCATGAGCATCTCTCCATTGGAGCTGAAGCTCAGATCACCAGAGACTGCACGGGGACTGATGGGGACAGACACCTTTAGGAGCGGCTTGTTAAAAAAAATGTAATGATCACGGCTTCAATCGCAATGAAAAGCAATTTATGTCCAAGATAAATGGAAATCTGCGGCACCGCAGAGACCGCCCTCATCCCTCCTTTATGCCGCTATCGCATAATCTTTTATAAAAAGGACACGGTTGCACCACATTACCGCCGCTGTGTGACCACTTATAAACGACCTAAGGCTCCCTGATGCCGCCACGGCGTTGCGGCAAATTGACGGCATTTTTTGTAAAAACAGCTTAAGTCTCCAGGCGACGCCATATTAGACACCCTGTTTCCTTCTACATTAACCCATGAGGACAAGACACATTTGCTGATTTGAAACAAGCGGTTTAAAAACTTTCAACATTCATAGACATTGGTGTTTTACACATTTACCTCTTCAGGTAAAGGGGGAGTCTGATGTGTTTGTCAAAGACTTGGGTATCTGCTACCCCCTATTGCCAGAAAAAATACATTCCATCACTTTAAACAACTCAGAATAAATTTTGTCCCGGAAGTAAGAGCCCAAACTTTTGTCTTTGTAAGATACATTCTTTGTCATGTAAAGATTTATTAAACAAAATTTGATATAAGGTTTAGGAGATTGGAGCCATTTTAATATGGCAGCATCACATTTCTTACTACCTGTTAGCTCATCAATCCTGAAGAACGTAAACTCTTCATTTCCCTGAACAGAGGCTGTTCAGGGCGCTGTCTACAATTGGTGGGGATGGAAACACTTCAGTTCTAAAGAAATGTGGGCATCAGCTGTTATGATCATACAGAAACATAAACTTGTATTTTCTAAGTTTACTGAACTGTGAGCATTTAACCCTAAATGTTGTATTTTTGAATTAACTGGCTTCCATTCAAAACGTTCTGATGAAAGGGTAAACTGATATATCAGCCGACCGATACATTGGGCTGATATTTGACATTATTATTTATCAGCATGGGCTGAAATACCTCCTTAGTATGTACGATTTTAAAGTCAGACACATCCACAGGCAGCTGTAGAATTTAATTTAAATGTAAATTTATGTTCCTGGAAAAACAAACATCTTCATAATAAAAGCTCCAAAAGATATTTTCAACTAAAATTTCTTTTTTACTCAACAGTTTTGAATATTTAGTACTTGGTCAGTTCATTGATTTGTTTGATTAACTTTAGTTAAACGTCTGGTTTTAACACTGAGCAGTGGTTCAAAAACTGATTCAACTAAAGAAATTTTGTGCATCAGCCGGTGTTAATGACACTTTAGCATGCAAAAATGTTGGAAAACATTTAGATATTGACCATGAAAATTGGCCCAAAATCGGTATCTGCAGCAGATAAAACAATATCTGTCCACTTTCACACTGACTTCATACTCATCAGATGTGCAGGTTTTAAAAATGCCCAGCAGCAGATGCAGGAAATGGTTATGTCATTACAGCAGCCTTGCGCAAACATGGTTAGTGTCAGTCTGAGGAAGGTGAGAAGCAAACATGGCTCCCTACCTACATGCTGCTAAATGTTCTGCATGCCTTTAAAACCAAAGTCTTTAAAATGGAGCTGCTCTGCCATTACTGTCATCCTGGCTGTCTGTCTTATAAAGACAAATTACACGCTCTGCCTCCTCCTCTGTTACAGGTTATCATCCGGAGTGTCACACACCGACTATCGAACTGGAAGCAGACAGCGATTCGTGGATTTGTCGTCAATGTGTCTTTGCAGTCGCAACCAAGGTCAGGCTGCTAATCTCTCCGTCTCACCCATAAAAAACACCATTCAGTCTGGAATAATGGAGGAATCCTGTCAAATACATCAAGGCTGTGTGCTGCATGTAATGTGTTTATCTGAGGCTGAAAACACACTCCTTCTCTCAGCAGTGGCTCTGATATGAGGCGCTCTGCATTGTGTCTGAGGAACTGTGGACAATCGATAGTTATGTTGGTTTACAGGAAATCAGGAGCACATTTAAAGTCAATCCATCACATGTGCTCCATTTCTGTACCTGAAAGATGAAAAAAAAAAGCAATTATCGATCTGTCAAAGTCCAGATCTCAAAAATTCTGGTGCCAAAGAATTCAGCTTTCATGAATAACCTACAATAAAATGAGATAATTTCACTGGAGGTTCTACGGGCGGAGCCACAGAGGCATTAGCTCCTGCTGAAATCTGATTGGCTGCCTCTCAACTATCCTTTGTCCGTGATTAGATGTTAGGTGGATACGATTCCAAGTCCAAACACAAGTGGCGCTAATCAGCCAAATAAGAACTTCCTGAGTTAAATCTTTAGTTTAGTTGTAGGATTAATACTTGGCTCCTCTATAAATATTGCGGCCCCTTGATGGCCCCAAGATGGTGTCTTTGTTTTTGGACATGTCTACTGATTCAAAAAGATTTAATGGCTCACGTGCAATCAGTTCTGTCCCAAATTTGTTTTTTCCCAGAGAGGCGGAGCTCTGAAGCGAGGACGCTTCGCCCGACTCATGCAGTTCATGAAACTCCGTCTCCCCTACCAGCTGTCGTCTTTAGACTGGGACCCGCAGCATCTGACCAACCAACAGCAGTGTTACTGCTACTGCGCCGGACCTGGAGAGTGAGTTTAAACACACTGTTCATGTCTGCTCTGTCACCTGGCTCGTCCTCTGGATTATTTATGATTGGCTGGACGTCATGTTGTGAAATAAACTGAATGCAAAGCGATTTGTTTTACTTGGCGTTAATTTATTTATTTTTGTTTATCTGCAGAATAAAACAAACGCAGTATTTTTTTGTTGTTGTATGTGAACCCAGAATCATTGTGTAATTGGTGGTGGACACATTTTTGTGCAGATGAGTTTAATGTCGATTGGGTTTTCTTGTTGCTGGGCTGCAGGTGGAACCTGAAGATGCTGCAGTGTGGAAGCTGTGGTCAGTGGTTTCACGAGGCCTGCACACAGTGTCTAATGAAGCCTTTGCTTTACGGGGACAGGTAGGTGACAGATCACTAATCTGCATATGGACATCTCTAATTGGACTGAATGAGTCTCAAAAGATACGTTTTTAATTATTTGTAGCATTAAGGACTATCTTTGATCCACTGAATTTTGCATGGCCGTAAAACAGATCTGGATCAGTCAGCTGGCCTGCTAAGTGATTAGTTATATGATGTTCTTGTAATGAAATCACTTTAGAACAGTTATTAGCTCCATAAGAGAGTGGGATTTTGTGTGATCGTAAACGCGTAAATGACATCGATATAGCTGTGACATGCTGTCAGTTGACTTCTGGATCAAATCCTAACTGGTAGCAGCCCATTCTTCTTCAATGGTGCTTGGATTTCAGTGATATTTGGCTCCCCGAGCCACTTAGTTGTGACTGTTCCTGGATTGTTGAAGGAGTTCCTCAGGGAGGATGTTTAGGCAACATTCTTTCTTCATGGCTATTCTCAGGCTAAACTGAGTGACTCCCCTCCCTTGGCTGAGAACGTCAGTCTGTCTCTGATTCTTTTCTTGGATAGAAGTGACTTCTTTGTTGCTCTTCCTGACACCAAGTTTCCATCCAGAAGTCGTTTTCTCATTATACTGCAGATGGACTCACACCTACCTGCTGCTCTTTTACTCGGAGTGAGTGGTTGACGTTTGTGTGTCTAAAAACTTTGAACTCCAGCTGTGTTTCATAAGAGACTCAAACTGGCTCTTATATTGACCCCGGAAAACCTCAAAATGAATGGACCAATAATATTTCAGCTGAATGGTGAAAATGTCTGAATTCTGATAATAAATTTGTTACAATGTGTCCCTGATGAGAGACGTAACAAAGTAAGGAAATTCCTGGCAAATAGTTGGAGACGCAAAATTGCAAGAACATATGCAAATTAGTTGAAACATCATTTAACTTTGAGTGTTTTTGTGAAAGTTGAATTCTTAAAATTAATTTGCAATGTTTTGTAATTCGTTTACGCTTCATCTTCATTTTCTAGCATATCTGCCACACTCTTAATGTCAGACTGTCATGTCTTAGTCTCCAGTTGCTCACAAATGAGTTTAATTTGGTCTCCAGCTTCAGTTTCATTAGTCTCACTCTTTTTTTTTAAGTGTTTGGCGTTCAGAGGCTAAACTTTGAGCTTTGCAACTATTTTGAGGAAATGGCTTAGTGCAATTTTAGGTTTACACATTTAAAATTCTAATGACACGATTTGTGCTGCAACTCACCAAAGGACATTGATGCTCTACAACCTTTTTATTATAAATTTAGTTGAAATACTTGACAACACAGGTTTATTGTAATAAATAAAGATAAATCCAGACATTCGCTGCCTTATCGAGCCTTTCCACCAGACACAAATGCACGTAGTATGCAGCAGTTAGCCACCAATATAGTGAATGAGTGTGTTTCCATTGGCCCAATAAGCGTTACGTTTAGGAAGCACACCAGAAGCGTATGTATGAGTTGCCTATGCTTCAAGTCTATTTTCTACATACTCTTCCAGAACATGTCAAATTCAGCTTGGGCCAGACAGAAAGTCAAACATGAACGCAGTGTAAAACATCCAGAAATCTTTCAAAATAAAAGTGGAGTTAAAAATTCTGTTGTGTTTGTATGAAGAAAATATTTTTATTATTCATTTTGTATTTATTTATTTATTTATTTATTTGAATCTAATATCAGGAGAGAATTGTCTGTTATTCAATGTTTGGTGGTTAAATTATAAAAAGTTTTTTTTAAATGAACATTACAAAGCTACATCTCATCAATCTGACCAACATATTAATTGGGAAAAGAAACAGTTTTATGGAGCAGGAAACTGCGGATCAACAGACCATTTATCAAAATTCATAACAACACATTAATCATCTTGTTTAAAGCGGCTGGCCAGAGTGAAATTGACTAAGACGTCTCTGAGACAGCTTCCCCTTTCAAAGAATCGTCTTCATTATCCTAAATGATCGGTGGACATGTGGAGAGATCCAGGAACATCAAATCACCCTAAAGCAAAAGGGAAAAACAGCTGAACAGATCATTCAGACACGAGTCTGGGTGAAAAAGCCGGATGAGATTCATCTCGTCCATCGGTTTAAGTTTGTGTTGTCGTTAACCGTCTCTGGGACGCCGGTCTGTTTTGCTGCCCAGGCTTCTGGAGGGAAGGAGGATAAAAGAAGCAATGAAAGTGAGATTGACAGTTGGGGAAAATGAGGCAGGATTGGTCGAGCATCTGCTGAGCAGGTGATGGAGTTAGAGCGGTCTGAGTTCACAGTCAGAATAGCAAACGCGCGCTGCCGTCACAGCGCGTCGGAGCTTCATTTCTGACTGTGACCTTTATGCCAATAGAGCAACGGGCTGAGTTACAGGGGTCGCTCCAAACAGAATGGTGTTGCTTAGAAAAATGTACCATAGTGTTCATTTCCTGTTCAGCTCCTGTTATTATGTACAAATCAGAGGTGGAAAGTAACGAATTACATTTACTCACGTTACTGTAATTGAGTAGCTTTTTTGTAAATTTATACTTTTTAAGTCGTTTTTAAAATCTGTACTTTTACTTTTACTTGAGTAAGTTTTTAAAAAAGAATTGTAATTCGCTACATTTTAAATCATATCCGTTACTGAGTAAAAATAAATTGTAGGCTTAATAAATTAAAAATATTACGTGCAGCAGCGTCGGAACAGAAAGAGACACCTGCATGAGCACCACGTCTAAACCGGGGAGGGGGGGCTACACGCTTTATGATGAGGACAAACAGCCATTTTTACCGCAGTTTTGCTCAAAAACAAAAGTTCTGTGATCCACTCGCTGTTTACCTCCTCTCTCCCTCCTCTCCTGTGGGTTGGAACCTGCACCTTCGCGCACCGGTGTGACGTCATCAGAATTCTGCTCGGTTCGGCAACCAGACTCGGTTCCGTGTTTGAAATGTGTTTCCATACCGCGCACGGAAGCGGCAAAATTACGTTTAGCGCTCCTGCGTATTCTCAGCGCTCTACAGAAGACCTGCAGGCCTCTGTGAGTTAATCCTGATACTGTTCAGGTGTAAACATTGAGCTCATCCCTGTGTTTGAACTCGGAAGATGCTCCTTGATGCCACAGATATGTGATGATTTAGCTTGTTTCTTTAATTTACTCCAGAATAAGAGATCAAATTATTACAAAAGCAGTTCAGTGTAGTTAAATTAGTCATTCAAATGATTCTAACATGCTGCAGTGTGTGTGTGTGTGTGTGTGTGTGTGTGTGTGTGTGGGAGACTGCATGAGACAGCATGGCTTCATCAAATCCATGCATCCAATATCTTGGCTGAAGTAACGGCTCAGGAAAATAACTTATATTTAATAAACAATGACGTCTCTGCATTGTTTATGATAATGTTTTATCTCATATTGGACCTATTTTTGGTCTGGGAGGTGTAACATATCATGATACAAGCCTTTTAAAACATGTTAAAGTGTTACAAGAGGAGATAAATGCATGAATTTGAAGTTCATGTTTGGAGACCAACCTTCACAGTTTGGAGGCTCACGCTGGTGAGGAGACACCATTAGTTCGAGTAACTCCTGGGCTCCCACGGCCTGTTCTGACAGGATGGACGTTACGGGACCCTTAAGGATTCCAGCTGGATGATTGGAGGATTATTTAGGAGGACTGGAATGAACAAACTGATTTCAGTGGTGAAGGGTTAAAGGTATTGGCTCGGCATTAAAATTGTAGAAACGCAAAATAACTACACTTTATTATCTATATAAACATGTACTGGGTCCAGTTTTTTATTTTATTAAGGACTTTTGTCATAAATGATTACAGAAAATCCAAATCCTCTCCTCCAGACAGTGAAGAACTGTGTTTCGCATACGTCACTCCAGCACGTAAGCTAGCTGCTGATGCTAATATTGTGAATCACTGTTATTTGTTTACTTTCATGCTCGTGATTATTACGTAAAATTGCGTTTACAGCTGCAGCACAATGTCCGAGCCATGTGTCTGTGTCCTACACGCATTTTTAAATAACAGGTCTGATCTAAAATAATAACCTACATCTATAAATCCATCTAGAACCGCACCGCTACTTCTGGACTCCAGACGAGTCCCGTTAGCATGACTGCAGCAAAACTAACCGTGTTCGCTCCGGTAAGGAAAGAACAAGTCCTTTGGGGACACACACACACACGCACGCACGCACTCTCTCACACGCACGCACGCACGCACGCACTCACACACACACACACACACACACACACACACACACACACACACACACACACACGCACACTTACACACTTACACACAGAGAGATATAATCTAAAAGATGATCTCTATATTTCAACATTAGAACCTCCATGACATCCTGGATTAGTGCAAACAACGAATTGAGCTAAGGAGTTACTCCAACATCAGGAAGATTTATTCTGGTAAATTGTAGGTTCATTATTTTCCAGAGTTATGTCAATAAATACACACAGCAGTAAAACTGTAGATTACTGAACTATATTGGGACACATGATGGAGCTAAGACCAGCTGAAAACTTGCCAGCTTAGAGCTTCCAGTGGAGCACAGAAATGAAATATTTAAGAAAAGTAAACAAACTGTACCGATTTTGGTTCTGAAGATGAACAGAATCCTATGTCCAAATCAGGTTGCAGGTCTTCTGAGTCAAACGGTCTAAAACATGTCTGCACCTCTGGTAGTGATATCCAGCTGGCGGGGTCGAAGTTCGGTTGAACTTCTCCAGTAATCTAACATCCGTTCTCGTCGCCGTATCCCAGAGAAAAAACACATCTGATGGACTAGTAGAGGCTTCAGAAGCTACATCTGATTGATGACACATTGTTCTCTGCTATAACGCTAACGCAGAAACAGCGGAGCCAGGCGTTGTTTACTACAGCTGTTTCAGCAGAGCTCCATGTGAAACGTCAACTGCTGCCCAGGGCTTAGACCGGAAGTTAGTTTCTGTTTTTCCTGCGCCGGTCACAAACATCAGATTTTCTTACAATTCCAGCCGTCAAAATCCAAAAACTTTTTTCATCTGAGATTTTAATACACATTTACACATGCTGTTCAAACGAATTTTGCCTCTGGCCGATATCTTTAAATGAGTGAGTGAACCCACTACCAAAGATGAACTCTGCTAACTTTAAAAATCAGCTGCTCTAAATAAGCATTCAGGGAAAAGTCATGGGCTTGTGACTATAACCTAATTTATGTTACTAGTTTGCAGTGTAACTGCCTTTGTACTTCAATATGCATATTTGTTCATTTAATTAAAAAAAACGGCCACTTTGACATTTATACCCCATTGCCTTTTTTTAACTATTCAGAAGAGCCCGTCCTTGCACAGTCAAAAAAGTAACTAAGTAACTTTTACTCTGACTACATTTGAAATAAGCTACTTTTTACTTTTACTTGAGTACATTTTGAGGCAGGTAATTTTACTTGTAATTGAGTAAAATTTCATGAAAGTAATTATACTTGTACTTAAGTACAACATTTTAGTACTCTTTCCACCTCTGGTACAAATAAGAGGGTTGATTTTATTTAAGGAGGGAAGAAAAACCCTTAAGTACTAATAAAAACACATGACATGACTTTTGACACATGAAGATGGATTATTTTGTATTTTTGCTCAGGTTTTACCAGTTCCAGTGTTCAGTTTGTACAAAGGGACCTGAGACGATCCTGAGACTACCCATGACCTGGTAAAGACGATCACAAATACAGATTCTTACATGTCTAATTCTATAGATTAATGCATGAAACTTTCAATAGATTAACAATGTCCTTGTTTTTTGTATTTTACCTTTGTGAGTTAATTCTCTAATTCTCAACTTTTGTATTTGAAATGCAGGGTGGATTTGGCTCATTTAGTGCTCTACCATCTCTCTCTGTGCTGTAAGAGGAAATACTTTGATTTTGACCATGAAATCCTGTCCTTCACCAACGAGAATTGGGACTCGTTGCTCCTGGGCGCGGTATTGATATTTCACTGTTTAAGCACCATGATGAAATGATGTGAAATACTGTCAGGCCTTTTACTGTTTGACATTTAAACTTTATAAAGCACCATTAAAGTGAAATTTAATGTATGACCTCTATGGGAGCTCAAAAGGAGACACAGAGTTAAAGAATTCAGTGTTTTGGGTAAAAGTCTGTTGAATAATTTAGCTGAAATATTTCTTATAGTTTGATCCCCCTTTGCTTCTAGAGTCTGGTTTAAATTATTGACCTGGAGCTCAGTTAATCAGCTGTTTATATTTTAATCATAGTTAGCAAATTAGCATGATGTTTCAGTACTTTGAAAGTGAATACATTATTGTTTTAGCTGTTGAATGTAAAAAAAGGCATTTTAACTTTGGATTTTCACAGAGGCTCAGTTTGTTGTTTGTGGCTGTGTCCATGTGGCTGAGCGCACAAGGGGAGGTGTGTGTTAACCCCACATTGGGCGCCACTTTAGCTGAACAAGCCACTGGCATTCACATTTGTGACGCTGGTAGGTCACCGTGGTGACCCTTCAAAAGTAACTGGCAACAGCTTTACCCGGTGTTGCCAACTGTTTTTGACTGAAAGTAGCTGAAGTTGCCCTCAAAAGTCACTAGATGTCACCAAATTACGTCATGTGCTAATTTGCATACAACACAATGACGTCATCTGGTTTGCGTGATGACGTCACCACGGTTGCGTCATGACGTTGCAGGTCTTGAATAGTAAATCGAATAAAACCCACGTGATTTAAAAAATATATATTTAATTTCTTTTTTAATATTTTATTAAAATAAAAAACCCATAGAACACAAAACAGCAGCCTTTAAAACATCAAGGAAAGATGGCACAAAACAATGGAAGGAATATTTATATTTTGTCTGAAGAGAATGGAACTCTCAAACACAAAAATATTAAATTGATAGGAATGTATGTATGATTGAATTAAAATGAATTTTCTGTTGTAGTTTTCAAGTGCCTTGAGATGTATTCTTCTGTTGTGATTCAGTGCTACATATTGACCTAAAAGATTTTATATATATATATATATATATATGTATATATATATATATATATATATATATATATATATATATATATATATATATATATTGTTTTTGTTTGGTTTTGTTGTTTTTATTACTTTTGTGTAAATAGAAGCAGGTCGTATTCAGTATTCAGAAACGTTACATGCAAACTGCCAATGAACTGCCAATGACTTACAGTATTATTCTGTTTGTTATAAAAGTTTTAAATGTGCTACGTTATTGAACTCATCATAGAGTTCCAATGTTCCTTGAATGCACCACAAGTGGTGCGAGAAGCCATGTGTGATTGCGACACTGGTGCCAGCCGAGCTCAGCTGCCGAAATGCGGCAGGATGGCGGAAGGAGCGGTCACCCTTTATGTAGCTCCAGTGGCTATCTCAAATAATGGACTTGTGAAAACCCACAAAAGGTTTGATTGGTCAATGGGGTTAGCGTGATATGCGCAGATAATTTTCTTTCTGATCATCTGGAAGGAAGGACGGTCCTGTCGCTTCAGATGCCTCGCTAATCCGCAGGTGAAGTCTGCTACAAAGTTGTAGTCAAAGTAGCTGAGGGGGGTCAGAAATGTTGCCAGAATTGTCGCTAGGCGCTTTAAAAAAAAAGTCGTTAAGGGGGTCTGAAAAGTCGTTAGAAATGGTGATAATGTCGCTAAGTTGGCAACACTGGCTTTACCATTTCTTTAGATAAAAACATATTTGTATATTATTTATCATTTTTCATCGTTTTTACTTATTTAATATAATTTTTGTCTTAGATTTTTTTAACCTTAAGTAATTTTGTGGATTTACAAATTTAGAACGTTTGGTGCTTTTCAAAGTTTCTTCTAAAAATTTTCTAATTTAAAATTAAAATCAACCTCCATTCTGTCAGAAAATAGAATATTTTAGGAAAATAGTCATTGTTTTGATTTGAAAAATAGATTAAATCTAATAACTCCTTCACTGATTTATAAATGATTATGTACTCATAACTTTGATAACATAATGTTCTTTATTGACTTTTTATGTGCACTTCTACCAGCCATTAAACATATTTTTTGTTGCCACAGTATTTTTTCCGGTATGCAGGTTTTATCACTGCAGACAGCATTTTTAAATACATTTAATTTAAGATTTTTTATTCATTATTTGGATGAAAAGTTGAATGTTTAATGATTTTTTTCTGCATGTGTCAGAGGTTTCTCCTCCGTTCTTTCTGCAGACATTTAGAAATGTGTCGTTTAATAACAGCAAATTATGGATCCAGCAGTTAATTGTTCATGCCACCATTACTGCTGTCAGCAGCTGGAAGAAAGAAAGATCTTTTGCATTTGATGCATATTGTTACTCTACAAGTTTATTCATTTATTTCTCTTTCTGTCTGTCTGCCCTCCAGCTCTCAGACACGCCAAGGCAGGACCGCTGTCACAATCTGCTTGGCGCACTCAACTCCAACAAGGACAGGTAAGTCATCGTGTGTGATGGGAGAAATAAAGATGGAGCACACATGACCGGGCTGATGAGTAGGCCTACTTTGAGCTGTGCTTGGTAATTTGGGACCTGCTGGTTAATATAAAGAAGGTGACATCATGTGTGATTTTGAATAAAGAGGGAGAAAAAGGCAGCTGACAAGATGAGGAGAAATGTAACAAATGTAAGTCACCGCCCAAGTTGTTGGTATTAAGTTAGTACATTCAAAAAAGAAAAGGAAAAAGTGGGTTTTCGTTCAATTTTGTGTAAAAATAACCTTTGCAGTGAAAGAAAACGGCACATTTCTTCAAGCAAAGTTTGTTCTAATTACATGCAAGTTAATTACAGAGTCCCTCCTTTTGAAGTGTTCCCATCAGCAGGAAAAGAACATTGTGTCAGACGGCTCTAAACTCGTTATTAGTGAAGAGAGGGAACAAAAAAGACCTATCAATGGGATGTTTCTGCTCAGGTTCGTCTCTGGAAAAGAGATCAAGAAGAAGAAGTGTCTCTTTGGGCTGCAGGTTCGAGCCCCGCCTCCGCTGATGTCTGATTCATCGCCTCTTATCACTGATCCACCAGTCAGCATCACCCACCGGAGAAGGTCAGAGTGAGGACACTGGGTCCATTTTTTGGCTCATTGAACAGAAAGAAAAATTAGGAAATTTACCAAAAGTGTTTTATTTAACAACCTCCAGAGCTACATCTAAGAATTCTTCACCCTAACCCTGATGTTTTTACAACTAGTTTCATGGTTTTTGCCTGTTTTCTTTCCTGAATTGCTGAAAAATGCTCATTGTCACTTTTGAAATCAGTTTCTTCTTATTTAACAGTATTTATGAGCACAAAAGAAAATCAAATATTAATTTCCCCGCTCATACATATTTATCAACATAATGTAGTTGAAACTAACCAAAAGGAAGCAGTGCTTAAATGCAAAGGCATCAGTGGTGACAAAAATTCTTGGTTGGGCTGGATGACCTCCAAAACAATCAATTATTTCCTTTTCCAAATGAGTAGTTTTAACAGACGAATTGGAATAAAATAATAATTAAAAAAATACACAAGTGTTTGCCTTTCTAGCTAACACATAATGTCCATTTTTGTCCTTGCCCACATTTATTTTGACTTTAGTTTGTTTTCCGGCTTGAGTTTTCAGTGTGTTTTAATCATCTGCTCATAGCATGTGCACCTAAAAGTGCAATAATTTGCTCCACCAGAGGGTGGCACAAACACAACAGAAATTGAATTAGATATCCTGTTTTCAACATTCAATTCTCTTAAAATTGGCTTAAATAAACACATTTTACTTCAGCATCTGCATGCATGATTTCAGCTCCATCTATATAAACAAACTGAGTGTGTGAATGAGTGGGTGAGAGAGAGAGAGAGGAAAGGAGATGCGAAGTCTTCTAGCATGATAGCTAGCAGTTTTCTGTTTCGGGGGCGCTATCAGACAGTGCCCCAGAGGTATTGATTCCAGTGATGCAGATTGGCCAAAAAATCTCCAGTTCTCCCTAGCAACTAAACATGATTGGCTGTTTAGCTGTAGTTCAGAGTGCTTTTCCCAGTACCCCAGAAGTGAAATTAGTGAGTCTTTTGGAGGAAATCCACTGTATAATGATGACAGCTGGTGAGAAAGATGTGCTAATAATTCAGGCTGCATGTGGGCATGCTCAGTTGAGCAAAACTGACACAATTTAATTGAATGTATGTTGATATTATATATTTTGTTTACTTTATATACTTTTTTCCTCCCTCCATTAATGGAACGCCCTATGGAAGAACGCCTCTCACAGGCATACATTTAGCATTCATTTCTTATTGATGTCAAAATTTTTCAAAGCAAAACACTTTTCAGATACGTCGGTTAGGTTTAGAATATTAAATCTGGTTACGATCTGGGTTAGAATGTTGCAAACAAAGCATGTTGTGAATGGACTTCTGTTTTTTTTCTTTACAGGATTCATCCTTAACATTATCTGTTAAATCCATTAGGAGCAACATTTTATTGACTTCCTGCTTCCTCTGTGACTCAACTGACTTTCAGGGTATTCTTTAAATTATCTGTAGTGAAATTGTCATATATTTATGCAGAATATCTTGCAAGTACTCTATTGCGTCCCCACTCACCCACCAGGAATATTAAGGTTTTATGCATACTGTAATATTAACTCTCCAGGTTTTCATATTAACATTTCAGAATGCCTCTCCTTGTACGTGCTGCAGAGTAAAATTTCACCATCTCACACTTTGATAAATCACTAGTATGATGTCATGGTGCGGGAACTCTTGTTTTCTCTTTTTCTTCTCTTCTGTGTCTAAACACAGAAATAAGTTTGCAATAGTGGAAAAACTAATAAAAGCACAGCTGTTTTAGATTTCAGGCATTTTGGTGGGTGTTTCCTATGAACAAGAGAGGTAGTGGTAGAAAAGTGAATGTTTTTTTTTTTTAAAACAAAGGTTGTGTGGAAGATCTTAAGTAGTTGAAGTAATGGGTGACGAAAATAAAGATATGACATCTCAATAGTTCAGTGAAGGTTTATAATAATAATAATAATACATTTTATTTCAAAGCGCCTTTCAGGACACCCAAGGTCACTTTACAGAAAACACGTAATAAAATACAATAAAACAATAATAAAACCCAAAGAAGAAAAAACAAAGAGAGAAACAGTTCAATAAAATCAGAGGTTGTAGGCAGATTTAAACATGTGTGTTTTGAGTTTTGATTGGAAAAGGGTAAAACTGTCGATGTTCCTGATGTCTGGGGGAAGTGAGTTCCAGAGACGGGGAGCAGAGCGGCTGAAAGCTCTGCTCCCCATGGTAGCGAGACGGGCAGAAGGAACCGCAAGATGGATGGAAGAAGATGATCTGAGTGAACGGGATGGGGTGTGAATACTTATAAGGTCTGAGATATATGGAGGAGAGAGGTTGTGGATTTCTTTGAAGGTATGGAGGAGAATTTTGAAGATGGACATGAATTTAACTGGGAGCCAGTGAAGCTGCTGGAGAACCGGGGTGATGTGGTGAAAGGAAGGGGTTCTGGTGATAATACGGGCTGCTGAATTCTGGACCATTTGCAGTTTATGAAGGAGTTTGTTGGGGAGACCATAAAGAAGTGAATTGCAATAGTCGATACGGGAGGTGACGAGGCTGTGGACGAGAATGGCGGCAGTGTGAGGGGTCAGTGAGGAACGGAGACGGTTAATGGAAGGTAGATGGAAGTATGCTGGCCGAATTAAGTTATTAATGTGAGCTTGAAAAGAAAGTGAGCTGTCAAGAATGACACCCAGACTCTTGACGTGAGGGGAGGGGGAGACTATGGCGCTGTCAATAGTTAAAGAAAAGCTGTCAGATGTTGAGAGGGTGGAGTTAGTGCCAACTAGAAGAAGTTCAGTTTTATTGCCGTTGAGTTTGAGGAAATTAGAGGTGAACCATGATTTGATTTCAGAGAGGCAGAGTGTAAGGGAGGATGGTGGGAGAGTTGAGTTGGGCTTACTGGAAATGTAGAGCTGGGTGTCATCCGCAAAGCAGTGAAACTGGATATTGAATTTGCGGAAGATTTTGCCGATAGGGAGGAGGTATACTATGAAGAGGAGGGGCCCCAGGACAGAGCCCTGGGGCACACCTGACTTGACTGGGGAGGGTTCTGAGGTAAAGGATTTTAACTGGATGAACTGAGTGCGGCCAGTAAGGTAAGATTGAAACCAGCTGAGGGGGGTGTGAGTGATGCCTAAGGAAGAGAGTCTATTGAGGAGGATGGGATGAGAAATGGTGTCAAAGGCCGCACTCAGATCGAGGAGAATAAGAATAGAGATTAAACCAGAATCAGCAGCAATGAGTAGGTCGTTAGTGATCTTGATGAGAGCTGTTTCTGTGCTGTGGTGGGGACGGAAACCAGACTGAAACTGTTCATAAAGGTTATTGCGGGTGAGATGGGAATGGAGCTGAGATGCAACAGTTTTCTCTAGGACTTTGGAAATGAAGGGAAGATGGGAAATGGGACGCAGGTTGTTGAAATCATTGGGATCTAAACCAGGTTTTTTTTTAGAATAGGGCTGACTGAAGCGGATTTGAATAGGGATGGGACCGTACCAGAGGATAGTGAGGAATGAATAATGGCCGTTATAAAAGGGAGCAGAGAAGAAAGGCAGGATTTAACTAAAACTGTTGGAATAGGGTCCAGTTGACAGGTGGAAGGTTTGGATTTGGTGATGCAATCTAATATTTCTGAGGGATGGGGAAGTTCAAAGGAGGAGAACTGAATGGTGGGTTCAAATAAATCAGGAGAGGGAGGGGAGGAATGAGGTAAAGAGAGATGGATTCTATTGACCTTATCATTAAAAAACTGAAGGAGAGAGTTACAGGTTTCTGAAGAGTAAAGATGGATGGGTAAGGAGTCGGGAGGCTGAAAAATGCTGTTCATGATGGAAAATAATGCCTTAGTGTTGCTGGAGTTGGACGAGATGAGACCGGAGTAATACTGAGATTTGGCATGGGAGATGGAGTCCTTGTAGAGAGAAATCTGAGCAGAATATAAGTCTTTATGGATGGTGAGACCGGTTTTCTTGTAGAGTCTTTCAAGCCTCCGGTTGGTAGCTTTCAAGGAGCGTAGGGCAGGGGTGAACCATGGAGCAGACCGAGTAAAATATACAGAGCGGGATTTGATGGGAGCAAATGAATTAAGGATAGAAACCAGACCGTTATTGTACTGAATGACAAGATCATCGGGAGTAGAGGACAAATTAGGGGTCAGGGTGGCAAAACTGGAGGACAGGGAGGCTAGATCAATGTCCTTAATATTACGAAAAGAAATTATACGTGGTGACTTGATGATGAAGAGACGGAGGGGAACAGAAAAGGAGATGAGGAAGTGGTCCGTGAAAGGGAGCGTTTCAGCTGTACAGTTGGAGGGGGTCAGGCCGGAGCAGCAGATTAAATCCAGGGTGTGATCTTTAATGTGAGTGGGAAAATTGGCATATTGATGAAAACTGAGGCTGTCCAAAGATGAGAAGTCTTTGCTGAGGGGGAGGGCCATATTGTCCATATGAATATTAAAATCACCAAGTAAAATTACATTTGGGGAAACGGAAGACAGATGGGATAAAAGAGCAGAGAGTTCATTTAAAAACTCAGAGCTGAACTTGGGGGGACGATAAACAGTGACAATTATTGTGGGGGTCGGGCCGGAGAGTTGACAGGCGAGGCATTCCAGAGTGGTGAGAGGAGGAAGGTTTACGGGAAGGATCTTCCAAGTCTCGCGATAGAGTATCGCGAGACCACCGCCGCGGCCCGACCCACGGGGTTTGGAGAGGTAAACAAATCCGGGAGGAGTACAGTCATTGAGTTGTGAGAAATCGCTGGGTTGTTGCCATGTTTCGTTCAGACAAAGAAAGTCTAGCTTATGGTCACTGATGGTATCTTGGAGGAGATGTCCTTTACCAGAGAGGGAGCGAATGTTGAGAAGACCAAAATTAGCATTGCGGAAGTCCCTGGCGACAGGAGCATTAGCCCGACTAGCCAGCCGGGCTAACACGCTGGAGTCGGCAGCTCGGCAGGTATTCCTGGGTAGCCGCCGGCTAGTCGTGGACCAGAAGGAGGGTATTCCTTTGGAGCCGTCGAGATGGAGGTTCCGCCGGGACCCCCGATGGATATACCGACGGCGAGGCTGGAAGGTGATGCCGGGGAAGAGGCACAGAGCTGGTGGTGGAGATCCGGAGTAGTGAAAGCGGAGGTTGAAGAGCTCCGCCGCCGAGTACTGGAGAAGGCCATCCACGGACAGAAGAATGAGCGACAGGATGATCCAGGCCAGTGCGAGGCACAGAGAAATCCTGCTGGACCACATTATGGAGTGGAGCAGGGAGGTGGTGATGTGGAACCAGAACGCAAGCTGAGCAGGTAGGTGAAAATGAGTTTTCACCGACACGGATGTGACTCGGGTAAAAAAGAAGAAAAAAAAACACAAAAAGTTTGTTTGCCAGCGAGCAGCGGCAGCGAGACGCGGCAGCGAGACGCGGCAGCGAGACGCGCCAGCGTTCACTCAACCGGACGTTCACTCAACCAGACCGAAAATTATATATATATAATTTTTTTATTATATATATTATATATATTTGTTATATATGTATATGTATATATATGTATATGTATATATATATATATATATAATAAAAAATATATATTTTTTTATTTTATATTATATATATATATATATATATTATATATATATATATATATATATATATATATATATATATATATATATATATATATAATATATGATAAAAAAAAATATATATATTAGTGATGCACCAATATGACATTTTTGGGCCGATACTGATATCCGATATTAAGATCACTGTTAAGGTCGATAACCAATATACTGACATTAATGCTTCTAAAATCAGCAGAGTTTGCATAGAATAAAAATTATTGAAGCTGAATTTACGTTATTATGTACACACAACACACACATTTACTCTTTTGAGATGATTACAATCACTGTGGCATGACTAAACCATTACACATCACCCCCTCACAAGATGGAAAAAATATCTGTTGTTAATATCAATCCTTTTTTTTTATCAGACCCATACCAATATGTTAAAAAATGACTAACATCGTCCGATACCAATACTGATGCCGATGTATTGTCCATCCCTAATATATATATATATATAGTATATTTTATTATTGATTGTGACTATTGTTCCTTTGGAAGGTGTAAGGAAAATGAGAGGTTCCACCATTTTATTTAATGAGCCGTAAGGCTTGGGACTCCATAGTAAATATAAAATCCACCTTACGGATCTAGGGTTATTTAAACCAGAAGATTGGATCTTTTTAATGCAGAGATTATGTAACTGTTATGTATTCCCTCAGAGACAACAGAATAGAGTCAAATTTAAAAGTTAAGAATTTGGTTCCTACAAATTAAACTAGTCTGACTTCAAAACTAAGTGTATAGTGTAACAAAAAATGGATGAGACGGTGAATGGATGACGTGTCATGTAAATCAGAACCAGCAATTCCGAAGAAGCGATTAGTTCTGACGGGAATTGAAGTTGTTGTTCTGAAATAAGCTTTGGTTAGTTTCAGAACCGCATGAGACACCATCAAGCCGGGTCTCCCTGCCTTGTGGAAGTCCTCTGGTAGATCAGGAATGCCGAGGCCCAGCGGACCCTTTCTGGAAACCGAGCTGGTAGAAGAAGCCGCGGTTCCGACCAGACCCTTCTTGAGTTACCTCCGACACATGACTCTTTTATTGGCGTCTGTTCAGACCCAGCCTGGGTCGGTGGAGCTTTTATTCTGAAAGGAGCTGTTGTTGCCGCTGGTGGTTATAGCGACTGGATTTTTCAGCTTGTCGTGGTTCTTTCGGTTGAAGAGTTAAAGGTCGGATTGGCCACTCGACTCTTGCTCTGGAACGCTTTTGAACTGGCGTTAGAGCTGACGTGGCATAGTTTTATACCTCGGATGTTATGGTTTATTGTCGAATGAAAATTACCAAACACTGTCAGAAGCACACCTCCGTCAGATCTGTAAAGTTCTGATTGGATCAGTGAAAGAATGTGTTATGTCTTCTTAACACTACGTGAATTGAGTCCTGTTGGAATCCTTAAAGTCACAGACTTATTTTCTAAGATCATCATAAAGTAATTAATATTTTAATTTCACAGGTCGGTCACATCTTATTATTGACTAACACTTTGATGGATTAGCTTTATTAAAATAGAGTTCTTTGATTAATTAAAAGAAAAGAGTTCATTCTTCATTCTTCTGTCTTCATTGCTGGAACGTAAACAGTTTAGAAGCGAATGCATGACCTTGAGGCTGTTTCATGCACTCTGGCACTGTGTCAAAAGGAAACGGCTGTTAGAGGGTAGAAATGGCTCCTTCATCACGTTACAAAGGTGTAAAATAGTATGATACAGGTCCTTTAAAGGGAAAATATTCATATTGTTATGTTTGATTAAAGTAACAATGTGTAGGTTTTAGCATTAATCTCTGGAAATATCCATCAAATTGTTGTTGAAAATAAATTAAATGATGCCCAGTTGTTGAAAAATATTGGCCGCTTCGCAACATAAAACCATAAAAATCTGGTCTAGCATGGGAGTGGATCTAAATCTCTGGGCGACGCCATGTTAGACACAGTGTTTGCCTCTACGGGAGCATGTGAGTACAAAATGCATTTACTGATTTGCAACAAGCGGTTACAAAACTTTCGTCATTCATAAACATTGTTGTTTTCCACATTTACCTCTTCACTCGTGTTCCTCATTTTGCAGAGGAGGTGGAACGATCTGATTAAGTACTCGTTCAAAAATTGCACGCCCAGAGATTTTTGCCCTAATGGCCATTCGTTGGTAAGATCTTATCCAAACAAAAATATTGCTTTCTTGCAATAATTTAGGTATGTACTGCCGCCTATCACCAGGGTAAATATTCACTGTCACTTTAAAACTGTTAACAGAGGTGTAGGTTCTGAATTACTTGTCGTAAATCCAGTTCAGTTGCACTTGTTTCATCAGTAAGATGTAGCTTTTACTGTTCATCAAGTGCTGAAATAAATACAGACTTAAGGTTTCCCCCTGATCTGTGCTCGCAGTCCAGATCGCCAGGCTTATCAATTTTTCTGGGGGAATCCCTGGATTTCAAAATGAACCCATGGTCTATGAAATATATTGAACTTATAATTGCAATGTTGTTTTAGAAAAATGACTCAAAATGACATGAAATGACCCTGGACGTGAGGATAGTAACTTGAGATTTACTCAAGCAGTGACTTGGTCTCATATATATATATATCAAGCTACATGTCATTAATCTGTGTTACAGCACGTTCATTTTCTTTTATTTTGTTTTTACTACATTTAGTGTATTAGATCTAGCATACTTACCAGTGTGAACAATTTTAAGGTAATTTATTAAGTAACATATTTTCATCTTGACAAAAAAGAAAATTTTGTAAAAATTGTAAAAATGTAAAAAATATATATACAACAGCCAGTTTAATATGTATTTTTACATTTTTTTTAAACATTGAGATAATTGAAATGTGTAACGGGTATAAATAAGCTGTGCTTTTAACCTTTACCTTGTCTGTAAATGTCCAAAGGCCTAAACATGTAAAATCTAAATAAACATTCACTTAATCTTTAAATTGAAGTAAACCTGATAAATATTGTAATCCTAAACTGGCCTACCACTGCTGTCCTTAACAGAAGTGCTCTGACTGTGTTCTGCTCCTGTTTTATTTCCTAAAGGATCTGTTGGGGTTATTAGGAGCGAACAATTCGTAAGCGTTAACTTACTTTTGGATTCTTCAATAAATTCTGTAAATATGTAAATATTTACTGATTTATTAATTAATTAAGATATTCTTAGATATACGGGGCACCATTCCCCTTTTTCCGGGGAAAAATTGAATCCAAAACTCTTATCAGTCTTTCTTGAAGTTCGTAGAATCCTTGGAGCAGAGACTTCTCTTCGACACAACAAAGCTACTGGACACAAAAATCTGAATTTTATAACATTTAATTAACAATTTGTCAAATGAATAAACAGTGGAATAGATGAATAATAACCGTGTGATATGATTGAAGATGGATGTGTTTGCATGTGATGGAGGATGTATGAATGGGGTCCTTTGTTCTCACAAAGGAGTAGTGTGTATGTGTGTGTGTGTGCGTGTGTATGGATTCAAAATGGAGTCTTGAATACAAGATGGCTGACCCCTTTGTCTGGCTAAAGTGTGGGTGGCAACTTGCACTTTAACTTCCAAAGCACTTAGAATCAGTAGTAACTTAACCTTAAATCACTCAAAACATTTCAAAAGATCATGAAACAACACAAAAGATTAATCACAAATTAATATCTTTTAGTTTCAGCCTGGCCATGACAGAAACCATTTTAAGATACCAAACAATGATCAATAAGCAGTTTATTCTTCAAAATGACCCGACGGACGTGTTTGGGACGAAAGAGGAAAACACGAAGCTACTTTTAAGCAATAGACGCGGTTTATTGCTTATTCGAGACTATAGAGGAAACGGGAGAAGGAAAGAATGAGAGAAAGAGATGAGTTTCTGATCACCAGAACAGTGAAGCGTCCCTCACTGTTTTGATTTGACGGTTCTCCGTGTTTCTCCGCAGCTTTCAGCGTCATCCGCCGGTTTGATGCTTTCTCCGTTGTTTGGCTCCACGAGTGTTTCTCCACGGCTGGACACAAAGAAAACGAAGTTCCTTTTGGGCTGAGTTTGACAACTTACAGCGTTTCTGAGAGCTGGATGGAGTTGTTGTTTCCCTCCGCAGTTCTGTGTCCTCAAACATCAGCTGGAGGGGAGCAGAAACGAGCAGATCTGATGGGCTTGCAGTTTAGTTTCCAGCAGTTCCGTGGCTCAACTTGGCACTTAGAGCTTCCGCGTGCTCAAAGAAGTCGGAGCGTTCGACAAGCGTGTCCTCACCGCCAGGTATCCTGGGCAAAAGAACAAGGTTTCTTTGTCTCTGCTGAAGATTTATGGTCTTAGTTTGCGGGAAAACTCCACGGCTTCCCGCACATGCGCAGAACGTGTTTCTGGTACTAGGCGGTGACGTCATCACAATGCTTCCGTGTGCAAAGCATCATGGGAAATGAAGTTTCTTGGCGCTGATGTGATTATTTGCTTTTCAGAGCAATTTAAGCACAGTCATTTTGGAGAAAATCACTGCATAGTAATTTCCTCATGAGGTCAGACCCTCAACATTCCCCCTTTTGGTTTCGGGGATCGCGCCCAAAGCTCGATCGTCGGAAGCACAGATGGGTTTGTTCCTCATGAACGTAGGTCGACTTGATTGTCGGAAGCACAGGTGGGTTTGTCCCTTAGGACGTTGGTCTCCTTGGACGCCTTTGTCTTTGGTCTTTGTCTTGGATCCTGGCGCCTTTGGTCTTTGATCCTGGTCAGGCACAAAGAGGATAGGAAACGGGATAGTCCCCAACGCGCATAACGAGAAGAAGCCACTCACGCAGGTGGTACGCAATGATGATGTCGTCCATGCGAGAGGTAGTAGTGTAGAAGGAGGAAGGTCGGTGGGCGGTTAACTCCACGAGTGGACACAAAGGCATCTCACCGCCGGCCATACAGTTCAGTTTATGGAGCACGCGGTGATGTACGAGGTCCATAGTTCGCAAACGCGCATTGACCTATGTGGTCCCAAGATTCCCCCCTTTTTGGTCCAAAGGGTGGATCAGGACAGTCTTTGGGCTAAAACAAGGACCATAAAACTAAGAGGTACTACAATGTGCTGGTGCGTCAGACAGAGTCATTGACAGACTGAGCTGGGCCGGCACATAACCACTAGTTAATATGTGACCAAGTAAGAAACAAAAATACAGAAAACCCAAAAAAAAAAAAAAAACATATAACATCCAAGAAAATTCATAGCAACCTTGAGGTCTCATAAAATACATTCTTAGGTCATACATTCAGTGTGTAGCTTATAAAGAATGTGACATACTGCAACACTCAGATAAATATGTGAGGTAGACTAAAATGAGAACTACTCTTAGGGTTACAAAATAATAAAAAAAACGTTGCTCACCCCCTTTAGACAGGTGTGGTACATTCACGCTTGGAGTCTCCCAGAACGCGGTCACGAGGCACACCGTAGGTGAGCAAGTGCATCTTATCTTGGAGTTTCTTAACACGCCTGTAGGCGGAATAAGCTATCACGGCCGTGATGAGCCATTCCATCCCCAGGGCGACCAATGTGCAGATTAAAGTCGTATAATTTGTCAATGTAGCGTCTTGGGCGTCAAAGTAAGTTCACGCGGGTTTTGTGTGAACTTAACAAATTTGGTTCCTTCAATCAGTAATTGTTGGTCAATTTCTAAATCGAAGGCAAACCCAGGAAAGCGTCCATGATCTCAAACTCTGAGTCATGCTGTTCGAGGTTGAGGTGATGGAGTGTCAGGTTTCTAGTTCAAAGTGGAAATGCCTACCGTCCTTTCAAATACCAATGTTCAGCATCGACCTAAACCTATAGATGTGAGGTGTCACAATTATGGGAACGTTTAACAGGAAACCGAGTTCTAATTTTTTTTTTTTCAACGTGAATGGGCATTGCACTACTTAGGCTGTACGCTAGGTGGATTTGTGAAAGGTGCACAGTAGAGGGGTAGCAGCTGTCAAGCTAACTTTGAGCAGGTCCAGTGGTACCAAGTACGGGGAAATACGACTTTCAACCAAGCTGTCCAGCGTGGAACTTACTTCCCTGAGCAGGTCCTACATCAAATCTCTCACCACTCGTGTGTACACAATATCCTGAGGTATGGTTTCAGACAAAGTCTTGATTGCACGTAGAGATTCATTAATCAGAGCCTAGAATAGGTACCAGAGCACCCTGTAAGGTTTTAGTAGGTACATCCTGTTAGCGGTCTAGGAAGGAGTTTCTCTTGGTTAGTGAAAGTGACGGCGGGGGGGGGGGGGCCTGGTTCTTTGTCGGTTAGTACATGTTAGTGGGTTAAACGTGCACTTCCCCCCCTTTTTCATTTCCATGCATAGAACTATGTAGCGACTACGTCTACCTCCTGCGGGGAGTCTGGTCTCTGTACCCGCGGGGATGGTTTGACGTAGGGTTTGATTTGGTTTGCATGCACCCATTTGTAGACAGGCTCCTGTCTCGCTTTGGTGATGCGTAACCTGTATGCAACTGGAGAGAGTTTTGCCACGATCTCAAATGGTCCTGACCAGCAGGGCAGGAACTTCTTAGGTTTGCGTGCCGGTTGGGCGAACCGAAAGTAGAATACTTTGTCACCCACCTCGTATTCGCGGCTGGTTGTCTTTTGGTCGTAGTAGGCTTTAGCGCCTTCTACGTTGGTCTCCAGTTTCTTCTGAGCGTGCGCGAACGTAGCTCTGAGGTGTGTTTTCAAGTCTGCCACATACTGATGAGCGGTATAGGCAGTGGCAACACTGACATCCTCTGGGTGATACAGGAGGTGCAGTGGTAGAGTCATTAGTCTGCCGGTCATCATCTCAAAGGGCGTAACCCCAGTGGATCGCTGTGGAGTGGACCGTATGGCCATCAGGACCAGAGGGAGCTTGACGTCCCAGTCCTTCCCAGTGGAGCAGACGTACTTTTTGAGCATAGAGACGACCGTGCGGTTCATCCGTTCGACCTGTCCGGATGACTGTGGGTGATAGGGGAGGTGGAATCTCACTTCCACTCCCAGAAGTTCAAACAGGGACGTCATTACACTGGATGTGAAATGAGTTCCTCGGTCAGAGTCAATGCAGAGTGGAAGTCCCCATCGACTGAAAACGTGGTTAATCAGCAGTACAGCGGTTGTGACGGCTGTATCGTTTGGCGCTGGAAGGCATTCCACCCACTTTGTGAAACTGCAAGTTACAGTTAGCATATATTTGTTTCCTCTTGCTGATTTGGGAACCGGTCCAACCCAGTCGATCTGCAGGTGGGACCAAGGGAAGGTTATTCCCCTGCGTTGCAGTGGTGCTCTAGCAAGCGGCTGGGAGGGTTGAAACTGGGCACAGACGAGGCAGCCTTGGACATAGCTGTGTACGTCCTTGGACATCGACGGCCAATATGCTACTTCTGTCGGTGACGCGAGGGTAGCTTTTGCTCCGCGGTGACCTCCAACCGGAGTGTCGTGGGCGTAGGCAAGTATGACTCCTCTGTGGTCAAGTGGAACAACCCAGCGCGGCGGGCTGTGATCGTCACGCATGTAAACTAACAAATCGTTTTGTAGTTTCAGGTGCGCGAGTTGACGATGCAGGGTTACCAAATCTCGGCTTGCGCCAGTAGGTGGTGACGGTTGTTTAGACATCGGGCCCTTTTGGAGAAGCTCGCGGATGAGCTTCAGGTCAGGATCTTGTTCCTGCATGGTGACTAGGTCCGCATCATGTGGTTGTCTGCCTAGAAACACGGGTACCCCAACGTTCTGAGGTTCGTCTGCCTGTTTAGCATGGCGACGAGTAATCGCGCAGACCTCGTGAACGGCCTTGGGTGGAAGCCACTCGTCTTTGAATTCCCAGCAGGTTCCCTGGTCAGCACCGAGCTTAGCAAGGCGGTCAGCTTCGTCATTACCATCTTTCTCTGGACCTATGGTCCTGGAGTGACCTTTGACCTTTTTCCAGTAGACCATTATGCCTTTCTCAGTGGTGAGCAGATCACACGCTAGGAATAACTCCGAGTGTTTCACATCTCTGTTCCTGGCGTTTTTCATGTGGTTCTCCTTCCACATGGGGAAGTGAGAAATGAAGCTGTGTCTAGCGTAGTTTGAATCTGAGCAAAGGACGATTTGAGTGATGTCCAAGGCTGCTGCCTGCTGGAGGGTTATCAACACTGCAGCGATTTCGGCGTACTGACTAGACTTTTGGCCCAACCGGTAGTGATTTGGTTGCTTAGTGTCACAGTCCACCCAAACGACTCCAACCCCAGCACGGAGCTGGCCTTCGTGAAGATAGGCACATCCGTCAGTGTAAACTTTCGGAAGCCCTTGGCAAACATTCTCATCAAAGTAGCGATGATTGGATGCGGTTGGGTAGACTGCGGCAGGTGTGTCCAGGGGGCCCATGACGGAGTCAGAGTCACAGTGCTGGCAGCCAGCTAGCCCTTGTCCTAGCGCTAGCTTGGTGTTCTGACCATACTTGACCTCAATGTTGTATCCTTGGAGCACCATCATCCACGTCGCAATGCGGCTGTTTGACACTCTTCCTTCGCGCAGACGCTGGCTGTTTAGGAAGGTGGCAGGCTGATGACACGTTTTAATGATCACTTTCTGTCCACCGATGTAACTACGAAAGTGTTCGACGGCCCAGACTGTAGAGAGGAGAGCTCTCTCGCAGTCTGAGAACTGGAGTTCCACCTTGCTCAGAGGCTTGCTGGCGTATGCCACAACTCTCATGTCCTGATCGTGTTTCTGCTTCAAAGCAGCGCTCAGGCAGTGAGAGGAGAAAGTAGCCTCTATGTAGAACTCTTTATCCTTGTCTGGGTAAGCCAGACAGGGTGCGGACGCCAACTTCTGTTTTAGGAACTGGAAGGAGTGTTCTTGGGGTCTGTCCCACACGAAAGGTGTGTCGTTCTGAAGCAGCTCAGTGAGGGGCCTCGCTATTTCAGCGTACTCCTCAATGAACTGCCTGGAGTAGTTGCAGACTCCGAGGAAGCTCCTGAGTTCGGTCAGATTAGCTGGGGCTTTGATGTCCTGAATGGCTCTAATGCGTCCCGCTTGGGGCTCGACTCCATTAGGGCCAACCAGCAGTCCAACATACTCCACTTTGGTTCGACACCACTGTCCCTTGAGAATCGCCAATTTAGCTCCGGCGTCAGCGAGCTGTTGCAGCACGTGACGGAGTTCGGCCAGGTGCTCCTCGAAGGTTCGACTCCTCATCAAGATGTCATCGACATATATGAGGTTCCCTCTGGAAGCAGCATCTGACATGGCTTTGTGGAGGAAGATGTTGAACTCGGCAGGTGAGTTAGAGTAGCCAAAGGGGCAGCGGTTCCAAGTATATTGGCGATTTCCAAAGGAGAAAGCCAGTTTATACTGGTCCGCCGGCTCAACCTTCATGGTCCAGAAGCCGTTGGCTACGTCAACCGTAGAGAAGAAACGAGCATCTCTGACTCTGGCTAGCTCCTGATCTAAATGGATCATAGGCCACCTGGAGAGAGGTACTCGTTTGTTCAGTGCATGATACTCTATGGTGAGACGCCATTTCCCAGTCGGTTTCAGAACCGGCCAGATGGGAGAGTTGTAAGTGGAGTTACACTCTCTGATGATGTTTTTCTCCTTCAGCTGATCGAGGATCTCTTGGATCGACTCATAAGCAGCGAGGGGAATCTTGTACTGACGTACAAAAGTAGGAGGGGCATTCGGGTTCGTTGGAATGCGAACCGTATGCAGGTTTGTGAGTCCACAGTCCAGGGAGTCCCTGGATAAGACGGACTGAAACTCATAGAACAGGCTTCTAAGCTCTGCTCTCTGCTCCTCTGACTCCAGCGCATCCGCTTTGTCAAGCTGCTGGCTGACTTCGGCCTCGAAGCCGTCATAAGGTTCAGAGGAGGAGGGTCTCTGGTGTTCCGGGCTTTCAACCGGTGACTCAGAGGGTTGAGTATTTATTGCAAAAACCGTTAGACACTGACCGCCGTCAGTATCTAAGGTTGCACTGCAAATGGGTTCCTCAGGAAGGGCTTCATGCCGCTTGATGGTAATCATTTGTGAAGGGAAAGTACTGAATGTGTCTACACCAACCTGTCTGTCGTTCAAGAACAACGGAAGTTGTCCGATCACGGGGACTGAAAGTTCGAAGTCATGGAATGAGCTATCTATCAGCATGCCCAAGGGCTTTCCTGCCGGCATGTGGATAGGACTCTGGGTCGGATTTTCGACCAACAAGTATGCAGAACGATTGTTCAGCTCCAAGAGTGGCGTGCCACAGACGGCTAAGTTGAGCTCCAAGAAGTGTGGTGATGGCTGGAAGAAGGCCTGTGTGCCTGGCAGCTTCTGATGCTTCATCAGAGTCAGACGAACAGGCACTCCTTTGACCAGTGGGGGCAGAACCGTGCTGGCCTCAACCACTGCACGGCAGGCCTGTGGAATGGTCTGACCGGACAGCAAGTGTTCAGGGCCTTCTGAGCGAGGCTCAGAGGATGGTGTGGCTCGGGCCCAAAGGACTTGATTGCAAGTGTCCAGCTGGGCACCGAGTCGAACCAGCAGATCTGCTCCGATGAGTGCAGGTGGATCAAGCTGTGGTATGATGCTGAATGTATGTGTGAGCTGTCTTGCTCCAAGTTGGATAGTCAGAGAGCAGACCTCTGGCGCTTTCAGGAGCCTCTGCGGCCAAGTAGGTGACAAGAGCCGATGGCTACGTGTCACACTGACCAGAAGGGGGTCCTTCTGACGCAGGTGTTCCAACGTCTGCTGGCTGATGGCTGACTTTTCAGACCAAAGAGCAAGGCGAGCATCTGAGATGTGGGTGCAGTTGATGGTAAGACCACCAACTATGTGTGGTGCATATGGCTGCAGGCTGACGTTCTTCAGCGAGCAGAGAAAAGATGAATGTGCGCGGAGCGGAGTTCCAGGAGCGGTTTCGTGCCTTTGCAGGCGGTCATCGTCTGTGGGAGCCGTAGGAAGGGGCATGACCTTGGAACAAGGGTTTTGCGGCTCACTTATGCTGACTTCAAGAATGGAGGATGGTCGGCTGCTATCCGGGTTCCAGGGCTTAGGTGTTTCCACCTGGGCCCACAGTTGACCCTTCTGGCAGTCGATGAGGGGAGCTAGACGTTCAAGCAGGTCCTGACCAATGAGAAGTGGTTCAGTGTCTAGCTGGCAGACATAAAACGGGTGAACCAGAGTCATGTCTTGGAAGGTGATATCCAGCCACGCCCGGTGAGTGATACACTCCCGGGTCTGGGTGTAGCTGGTGATTTTCAGGTCACAGGGTTCTACCTGGACTGGTTTCCCGAGCGACCGCATGGTGTCAGACACGCGATGGAACAGTGTGGAGCACATCAGGGTGATTTCTGAGCCGGTATCCAGCAGAGCATCAACCTGTATGCATCCACCTACGTTGGTGCTACAGTACAAACGGCGAGCATGATCATGGTTTGTTAAGTCACCAAGGAACTTCAGAAATTTAGTATCAGGTTTCTCTGGGGGGTAGATTTCAGGAGACTCCTGTGATCTACCAGTAGTGTTCCCCCAGCTGATCAGGTAGGTCCTGGCCACGCTGGGGGGTTGAGCCACGCCTAGTCATGCGGACGTTGGCTCTGGGTCTGGCTTCTTAGAAGAAGACTTTGGTGCAGGGGTCTCTTCTGCAGATCTCAGCTGTTCCTTCTGTTTAGCTAGGAACTGCTGAAACATCTCCTGGAGGTCGGCTTTGGTCAAGTACTCACCTGCGGAGTTGTGTTCGGGACCTACCTGTGGGCGGCGCTCCTTAAACCTTCCACTGTTCCGACCTGCTTGCCGTTGGTTTTGGTTGGGCCACTTCCTGTCTGATTGTCCAGACCTAGGCAGCCAATCAGCACCCCCCTTCCCCTGTTGAGGAGATTGGGACTGCTCTCGCGGTTTAGCAGGTCTAGGTTTAGCAGATTTTGGCTTAGTGGGTGGAGCTTCTGTGCCTTCAAGCTCCAAACGCGGCTCGGTGTCGGGAGTTAGGTGCATGACGCGGTGATGTGCGTCAGGCTTTTGGGGCTTTCCGCCGGCTTCCCAAGCCTGTTGAGCGTATCTCCTAATCTCCTGAGTTGTCAGTTTTTTCATCCGACAATACATTGAGACTTCGGAGCGAACACACTCGTGCAGGTTGTGAATGAACAGGGATCTGAAGGCAGGGTCTTCCTCGAGCCCAGGGCCGTTTCGACCTTGGAAATAAGCACTTTTGAGTCGGCGATAATACTCTCTGGGGGGTTCGTTCCTCCCGTGTTTGATGGAGAAGGCCCCCATTGTAGCTGACGCAGAGTCTGCATACGTGGCGTATTCATCTCTCAACGCTCGGCAGAGCGAGGAGTACCGATCACGAATGTCAGGTGGTAGAGTTTCCATGAAACCGTGCACCGTTCTAGATGTGGTTTTCCAAATTAGCTTGAGCTTTTCCCTTGAAGAGGGTGCTGGAAGATCAAGCAGACAACGTTCTATCTCCCTGAGATAATTGTCGACGTTGGATTCATTGGTGTTAGGATCAAAGCGTTCTATGTCTTTAGCTAGCGATTCAATTTGACGTACACGGAGCCCTGACTCACAGTACGGCGCATCATCCTCTGACTCTGACCCACGGTCTGTCTCAGAGGGCGCTGGATATCGCTGGTGTGCTCTGGGCTCCCAATGTTGACTCCTGGGGCCCAAATCGGGGTCCGGCATGTTGTGGCGGGCTGCTGGCACGTCACGTGGGTGTCCTGGGAGATCCTCCTCCCGGGGCACGTCTGCGTAGTGCAGCCTGCGTCTTTCAACTGGGGCATCTGCGTAATACGCTTTGTCCGGGTACGGACTGGCGTATGATGCTTTGTCCTGCAGCTGGTTATCGGCATGCCGAATACCGGAGTAGCTAGGATGGGTGGATGGTGGAGGTGCAGGTTGGGCTTGTGCATAACCCCAGCCGGCACCTTGCACCCTTCGTGGACTGGGGGAGCGGTCTAAATAGAGGTGCCGCTCAGCTGGTCGACTTCTCACTGATTGAGAAGGCCGTGAAGATGAGGGTGGTGGTCCAACCTGGGATTCGAGGGTGAACTGCTCTCGGCCCCTAGGTGGTCCTGAATGCCCTATAGTGTGTGTAGGGAACGGGGCCGAAGGTTGGGACAGATAAGCTTCATCTCTCCCCTGCGGCGTGCGTCCGTCCAGAGAGTCCCACACCACATACTGTTGATTATCGTATGGAGCCGTATCAGGAGGTAGCCTACCTTTACGGCGGGACGGCGGTCCCTCGCTACCTTGGGTGGAGGAAACCAATTGGTCTTTGGCGATCGTCCTGGGCGGACCCTGGTTGGCTTTGCCGGCTTGCTTTCGTACCGGTGTGGGAGAGCACTCTGGCTCAGCCTCAGAGTCACGGTGTTCCCCCCCTTCCCACTGTCTGTTGTCATCAGCAGAAGGGGGCGGGGTCTTCTCCCCATCTTCCCCAGAATCGGTGCTGGCTTCCTCCTCGTCATCCTTCTGCCTTCCATTTTGCTGCCTTTCAGCTAGCATGCTCTGGAGCTTCATGATCTCTCGATCATGTTGGAGTTCTCTCTGATAGAGGATCAGGGCTAACTTAGCTAAGTGAACCTGGATTGGTTTTGTACCATCCGGGTTTTCTATTTGATCAATTACAGCTTCTAGCTCGTCGCTACGCTGTTCTTCAGTGAAATCCCTAGAAGGGTAGTCGGGTTCTCGAGCAACCGCGACCAGTTTGGACAATATTTGTCCAGAAAGTAGGCCAGGTTCATAGTCGTGGGCCGCAGCGCCACCTGGTTGCTGGGAGTTGGTCAGTTCACTACTCTGTCCCTCCATTTTAACAACCGAACCAAAAATAGCCTAGTAGAGCTTCTGCAGATAGCTCAAGGCTGCACCTTTGGCAGCAACTGCTAGCTTTGTAGCAGAAAAACACTAAATTAACCTTTGTGCGCACAGGTTTTAGCGTTTTAAGATTGCACGGAATGCCGTGACTGATGCTTAAAATACTATTCCTTTCAGTATTTTAGCAAAAGCTGGTGCGTTGCCGTAGCAACGTCTTACAACACTTGCAGTGTTAAATATGCTAGTTATTCCTTCAGAATATTAGCAAACAAGGTGTTATCAGTCTTTGAGTGAAGGTTTCAGTTAGTTACAATAGCCACTGTGAGTTAAAGTCGCTAAATTAGCAGTTAATTTTAGCCTAAAAGGGTTAGTCAGAATTACTTACACGCTGCACCTTTAATGAGGAACTGAATTTTAACCTAAAAGGTTAGCCAGAATTAATTACACGTTGCACCTTTAAGGAAAAACTGAATTTTAACCTAAAAGGTTAGCCAGAATTAATTACACGTTGCACCTTTAAGGAAAAGCTGAATTTTAACCTAAAAGGTTAACCAGAATTAATTTACACGTTGCACCTTTAAAGAAGCACTGAGTTACTGGTGAGAGTTCGATGCAGCTTCCTGCTCAGCGAAATCAGCACCACTCTGTTGCTGGTTCAAGGCTGAACAACGGATTATTTTTAATTCAAGCTCTTTGGATTTATTTGTTTGTTTGTGCCGGATAGAAATCTCTGTGTATCCAAGCCTCACACGGCCGCACCAATAAAATGTTGGGGTTATTAGGAGCGAACAATTCGTAAGCGTTAACTTACTTTTGGATTCTTCAATAAATTCTGTAAATATGTAAATATTTACTGATTTATTAATTAATTAAGATATTCTTAGATATACGGGGCACCATTCCCCTTTTTCCGGGGAAAAATTGAATCCAAAACTCTTATCAGTCTTTCTTGAAGTTCGTAGAATCCTTGGAGCAGAGACTTCTCTTCGACACAACAAAGCTACTGGACACAAAAATCTGAATTTTATAACATTTAATTAACAATTTGTCAAATGAATAAACAGTGGAATAGATGAATAATAACCGTGTGATATGATTGAAGATGGATGTGTTTGCATGTGATGGAGGATGTATGAATGGGGTCCTTTGTTCTCACAAAGGAGTAGTGTGTATGTGTGTGTGTGTGCGTGTGTATGGATTCAAAATGGAGTCTTGAATACAAGATGGCTGACCCCTTTGTCTGGCTAAAGTGTGGGTGGCAACTTGCACTTTAACTTCCAAAGCACTTAGAATCAGTAGTAACTTAACCTTAAATCACTCAAAACATTTCAAAAGATCATGAAACAACACAAAAGATTAATCACAAATTAATATCTTTTAGTTTCAGCCTGGCCATGACAGAAACCATTTTAAGATACCAAACAATGATCAATAAGCAGTTTATTCTTCAAAATGACCCGACGGACGTGTTTGGGACGAAAGAGGAAAACACGAAGCTACTTTTAAGCAATAGACGCGGTTTATTGCTTATTCGAGACTATAGAGGAAACGGGAGAAGGAAAGAATGAGAGAAAGAGATGAGTTTCTGATCACCAGAACAGTGAAGCGTCCCTCACTGTTTTGATTTGACGGTTCTCCGTGTTTCTCCGCAGCTTTCAGCGTCATCCGCCGGTTTGATGCTTTCTCCGTTGTTTGGCTCCACGAGTGTTTCTCCACGGCTGGACACAAAGAAAACGAAGTTCCTTTTGGGCTGAGTTTGACAACTTACAGCGTTTCTGAGAGCTGGATGGAGTTGTTGTTTCCCTCCGCAGTTCTGTGTCCTCAAACATCAGCTGGAGGGGAGCAGAAACGAGCAGATCTGATGGGCTTGCAGTTTAGTTTCCAGCAGTTCCGTGGCTCAACTTGGCACTTAGAGCTTCCGCGTGCTCAAAGAAGTCGGAGCGTTCGACAAGCGTGTCCTCACCGCCAGGTATCCTGGGCAAAAGAACAAGGTTTCTTTGTCTCTGCTGAAGATTTATGGTCTTAGTTTGCGGGAAAACTCCACGGCTTCCCGCACATGCGCAGAACGTGTTTCTGGTACTAGGCGGTGACGTCATCACAATGCTTCCGTGTGCAAAGCATCATGGGAAATGAAGTTTCTTGGCGCTGATGTGATTATTTGCTTTTCAGAGCAATTTAAGCACAGTCATTTTGGAGAAAATCACTGCATAGTAATTTCCTCATGAGGTCAGACCCTCAACAGATCAAAGGAAATACCCTGACATGTTAGAACCACCATCAGCAGACCCTCATGCAGCCATGATGAGAAATCAAACCCATCCAGAGAGGAAGGTGTTTGCTAATGTATGCGTGTGTTTTCTCCCCTCAGCCCATTGTCACTACCCTGCCAGAGAAGAGTTGGAGGGCCGGAGTCTCGTAAATCAAAGCGTCGCATCATGGAGACACAGGTCAGCGCCTCTGTCTCAGGAGGAGGGGGGTGGGGGTCTGGGCCACTATTCCTGGCTTACATTTTCTTCCTCTTATTTTTTTTAAATGCACCCAGGTAAACATCCTTGTGTGACCCAAATAACCCGTCATTCTCACAGAGCCGTCTCCTTCAGCCTTGCTGCTCCTTTCACACTCCGCTGCCTCTGTGTTTGTTCTCTCCTCCCAGCAGGAACCTTAAAGCCTGCTAATGTGTTAGAGAACACAAATAGATTAAAAGTAGCTTTGAGAAACGTGGTGGCGCTCCGCTAAAATGTATAATTCAGATCCAATCTTGCTAAAACCTGCTCTTGTATTTCAGCAACACCTGCGATTCAACGACACATTTATCAGCATCATCAGAGCCGATTCCCAGCGGACGGCTCTGAAACAAGCAGTCTCACATGTGCTGGTTACTATTTTTACTCTGCATTCTTAAGCGTGAACGTTCGTCGTGCTTTGTTCCTCCTACACATCGCTCTGATCTGTGTATGTGCACGTAGTGAAATCCTGGAACAATACGCTCTGCACTGCTCCTGTTTTTCTCTCCACTTTGGCTCATCCAAGCTCCATTGTTCTCCTCTGACGGATGCTAATCTCAGTCTGTCTTGGAGGAGTAGGTCTGAGGAAAGTGAGATGGGTAAGAATGCTGATATGCGGAGTCTGGGATCACTTCCAAGTGCACTTTGCAGTCAATTACATTTTGGCCAGGTGGCGCTGGCACCTTGACAGCGCTACTCTGACAGAACGTCTCTGTTTAAAGGTGCAGACATAAACCGAAGCCTCTGATTAATAATCTCCCATCATAACCGCCATGCTACAGAAGTGGCTCGGTGTGCTGCTGTGTGGTGACCACCTCCTAGGTGATGCTTTTACTTTGTATGAGTCAGCAGCAGCTTCCTCACTAACCCTTTGGGCTGTGGACAGTTTACAAAAAACACAAAATACCCCAAAACCTGAACTTGACACTCGAGCGAGCACAAAGGTAACAGTTTTGGAGGGACTGATGATGTTGGTTCAGACACCAGCTGATCCCTGTGTCTCCCCTCTGCCCAGACCTGTCAACCCCCGGTTACTGCCAACCCTGTTGAGCTGCTGCCATGTTGCCATGGCTACATGGGAGGAGCCAACCTTTACAACTCCAGGAAGTCGGAGGAGGAGCTTAACATGTGGTAAGGGCTGTCTGTACAGGTTGTTTTTGCTTTGTTCTCTAATATTATTATTTATTCTTATTTTTTTTCACCAGCTGAAGGTTAACCACAACACTTTGTTTTGAAATATTACTGATATGTGATCATTTCTTATCTTATGTTTTTTAACAACACTGGAAAAAAATAAATAAATACAACATACCTGAGTGTGGCTCACTGCAGCTCACTACTGAATGCTTTTGTTTAAATATTTATGTGGTATTTATTTTCACAATAACAAGAAATGTATTTTTTGCATTCCTATAAAACATATTTTCCAGGTCCACTTACATTTCAATTAAAGCTACAACCCAGAGTATTTTTTTCTCAGTGTCACCATCTAGAGGCTCACAAGTGTATCTCACATTTTTTCTCACCATTTTTGTATTCACAGCCAAAATCAATGCCTCTCGTTCATGAACGTGCACCTCTAGCTGGATAACAGCATTAAAATGCACTGTTATATTACTATTCTCACTTTATACTGTTCATTTATAAATTCCTATGTACAGTTCCTTCTAAAAAAAATTAGCATATTGTGATAAAGTTCATTATTGTCTGTAATGTACTGATAAACATTAGACTTTCATATATATTAGATTCATTACACACAACTAGGGATGCCCCGATCAGGTATTTTTGCCCTCGAGTACGAGTACGAGTCATTTGATTTTGAGAATCTGCCGATACAGAGTCCCGATCCGATACTTTTGATACATAAAAAATAAATAAATAAAGAAAAGGAAGAAACAGTTCCATAATGTTCCTTATTTTTTATTTAATTCACTTTTTATTTTAATCTGTGAGGTAGCTTGAACAATCAATTAATAAATAACATAAATTCTTCACTTTTGGACTTTATTGCAAATTTAAAAAGTCTTAATATAAAAACAGATAGCACTTCAACTTAAAATACCTGGCAGGGGTCTATTTTGCCTCGGCCCCCAAAATGCTTAGATACGTCCCTGGGCATGGGATGGAGTTTTGAAGATGATCTGAATTGTATCAACTATATAAATACTACATGCTGATAAATTATTGCCTTATACAGGTACAAATGTGTAGTGGGATAAATGACCTACATTTTATTTTTTAAGAACTTTGTTTGGTTTTGTTTTCTTGGTTTTTATTTTCCTATCTTCCTGTCCTGTCTGTCTCTGATCTTCCTGCATCCCCACAGTCCTCCAGAAAAACTCCTGCCTGCTTCCTTCTTTTTCACCTCACAAGTAACTTTTTAATTAGCAGATCAAATTGATCTATTGACCGCAAAAAAAGTGGAGTGTGCGCTGCGCTGCCTGGCAGCGCCAGTGACTAGCGCTGCAGCGGGGGCACGTCATGCTCAAATAGACTGAACTCACCAGAGAGAAAATGGACACGAATGATTGTGCGTTAATTGTATATGTTTTGGTGACGCCACTTAGAAACTTAGAAAATGTTACTGTGGCCGTGTGCAGAACACAGCTGGAGTTCATGAATAATCAGCGGTCTGCCTGCCGCTCTCTGCGTCTCTGCTCAAAAGAATCCCCGCTACACTGAGTCCATATAATATAGGTAGAAACTGGATCTTTTTTGTGCTTCTTCTGGCTGTGTAAGTTAAGGGCATCAGGGGAGCCTGACAACCTTTAAGGAGAACCAAGTTGCCCTCCTGTAATTTGAACCCAATATCCGAGTCCGGATCAGGGCTTGGATCGGGAAGTAAAGCACGAGTCCCGATCAGTCTGAAACCACGTGATCGGGACCGATTTCCGATCATGTGATTGGATCGGGATATCCCTGCACACAACTGAAGTAGTTCAAGCCTTTTATTGTTTCTAATGATGATGATTTTAGCATACAGCTCATGAAAACCCAAAATCCATATCTCAAAGAATTAGCATATTTCTTCCGACCAATAAAAGAAAAGCGGTTTTAATACAAAAAAGTCAACCTTCAAATAATTATGTTCAGTTATGCACTCAATACTTGGTCGGGAATCCCTTTGCAGAAATCCCTGCTTCAATGCGGCGTGGCATGGAGGCAATCAGCCTGTGGCACTGCTGAGGTGTTATGGAGGACCAGGATGCTTCGATAGCGGCCTTAAGCTCATCCAGAGTGTTGGGTCCATCGACATACATTCATGGACAATGGGTTTCCATAGGCTCCAATAACACGTTTTTGTACTAAAATGGGAGGTGGCCACCACCGCCATTTTGACTGTGTCACAGGTTCCATCAAGCCCAGACAATTCCATAAAAGGGAAGAGAGGAGCTGAGGGTGGAGCTGTAAGGCTGGGATCAACTGACGACACCCGATGTCGGTACAGGATCTGCTCGGGTGCAAGATCGGCTCGGGTGCAAGATCGGCTCGGGTCCTTCGACTGCCGATGACGTCAAAGTACGGCAAACCCACTCGGACAAAATACAATACACATCTTTATACTGTTGGAAAGAATTTAGCAGTTTCGTTATTAAAATAATGTTAAGACGTAAGTTTGTGTTTATAATGGTATTTGTAAAATAAAACACTATATTGTATTCATAATGTTGAACTCCTCTTTCAGCACATCCCTTGAAAGATCATCTGTATTAGCAACACCTGTGAAATTGTATTTGCAGGAAAGAAGTGTGTCCCGTTTATTGAAGTATTTTGTGTTTAGTTTTTGACGTCTTGTCCATGCGTAGTTCAGTTACGCTCATAGCTGCTATAGCCAAAACACTGGAGTGAAAAGTTTTCTGGCTTTACTAAAATACCTGTCTGTACTTATTTGATTGATGGTAGTTTTACTTTCTATTAGATTCCAAATGTAATCATTTGGCATGTTTCTAATTCATAATTTGTAAGAATGTAATCGGTGATATTAGCATTAGCATTCCTATGGGTTTTTCCACGTTTATTAGCATTGCACTAACCACTCGCTGCCAAATTGCAGCCTTTGCGATTAGAAAATCTCCTTTTGTCACATCGCAATTTAATTGCACACGCAGTTAATCGTTCAGCCCTAATATACATGCAGCTCTACGCTAAAAGTGTATTTTCAAAGAGGTAATGATGGATTTCTTTGTAAAAGTTGTCCATCTTTCCAACAGAAAGATTTGCCTGGACCAACGTAACATGATAACGACGTAACGTGATTACGTAATTCCGTAAGGTTCATGTTCAGCCAATCAACTACTTTGACGTCACCGGCAGTCGACGGACCCTGAGCCGATCTTGCACCCGAGCAGATCTTGTACCGACACCGGTCGAACTAGCTACAAGCTAACCTGAAGCTAACCCAAAGCTAATGCGGAGGTGGGAGCTAAGCTAACGGAGGTAGCAACCTAGCTACAACCGGAGTTAACTGTGCACAACACCAGAGCTTCTGAGTCAGAGGTACGCCGGGCTGACCGCTGGGTAAAACCGGGTGGAACACAGAGGTCTTCGAGACCTCCACAAGCCGGCAGCCACACAGCAGACAAGCTCCGCTGCGATCTGAGATGTGCAGAGCTGCCGCTGGGGAGAACCGGGTGGAAAGGTTTCCATCCCAGAGCTCCACAAGCCGTCAGCCCGCGCAGCACACAGAAGCCTCGATCAGACAGAGATGCGCCGAGCTGCAGGGAGACCCAGCCATCAGCCCGCGCAGCAGACAGAAACCGCAATCAGACAGAGATGCACCGGGCTGCCCGGAGGGGAGAACCGGGTGGAAAACATGGGTCTCCCGAGAGCTCCACAAGCCGATAGTCGGAACCCAGCTCCACCAACATGTTATATTTCAACCCATTTTCTAAAGTGCAGCATTATGTTAAATGCACTGGGGTTTACCCTATTAAATTTAAATTTCATGGTTAAACAGTACATGTTAAAATCTAAGCTCAGCTCTGCAGTGACCTAAAATACATAAATATAATTTTACGTACCGAAAAAAATGAAGTGGAGACTCCTTGGACGCTCTATTAGTGCAATTAATGCCACAGCAAGTCATTTTGTACAACAATTGCACTAAAAGTATCCAAAAAAGAACGCACAAACACAGAGACTCAAAATCCCGGAGCAGTTTCCAAGCCAGACCGAGGCTCTACTGAGGCCTCTCCACGGAGCTAGCTCTGTGGTCACGTGGGTCGGATGCTCATTAATTATACAGAATTTTAGGCTTTTAATACACTTAAACAGAAGAGTGAGAGAAAAAATTCACCCCCTCCGAGCTGTCATGAGTGTAAACTAGATCATTTAAACCAAAAACATGTTTTGGTACCAGGCTGTAAACATGTTTATTTCTGCTGTGAAATTGGTATTTTTAACATGGGAGTCAATGAGGATTTGCTCGCTTCTGATACCAGCCCCCAGCGGATGAGGGTGGAACTGCAATTTTTGGTACTTCCGGGTTGAGACCAATTTTAGAGCCGCTTTGTGGGGGCTTGGTTGGGTCTTGCGTCTCTCAATTTTCTCTTCACAATGTCCCACGGATTCTCTATGGGGTTCAGGTCAGGAAAGTTGGCAGGCCAATTGAGCACAGTAATACCATGGTCAGTAAACCATTTACCAGTGGTTTTGGCTCTGTGACCAGGTGCCAGGTCACGCTGAAAAATTAAATCTTCATCTCCATAAAGCTTTTCAGCAGATGGAAGCATGAAGTGCTCCAAAATCTCCTGATAGCTAGCTGCATTGACCCTGCCCTTGATAAAACACAGTGGACCAACACCAGCAGCTGACATGGCACCCCAGACCATCACTGACTGTGGGGACTTGACACTGGACTTCAGGCATTTTGGCATTTCCCTCTGCCCAGTCTTCCTACAGACTCTGGCACCTTGATTTCTGAATTACATGCAAAATTTGCTTTCATCTGAAAAAAGTACTTCGGACCACTGAGCAACAGTCCAGTGCTGCTTCTCTGTAGCCCAGGTCAGGCGCTTCTGCCACTGTTTCTGGTTCAAAAGTGGCTTGACCTGGAGAATGCAGTACCTGTAGCCCATTTCCTGCACACGCCTGTACGCGTTGGCTATGGATGTTTCTACTCCAGACTCAGTCCACTGCTTCTACAGGTCCCCCAAGGTCTGGAATCGGTCCTTCTCCACAATCTTCCTCTTATCGTTGTGCAGCGTTTTCTGCCACACTTTTTACTTCCCACAGACTTTCCACTGAGGTGCCTTGATACAGCACTCTGGGAACAGCCCAAAAATTTCTTTGTGTGTCTTACCCTCTTGCTTGAGGGTGTCAATGATGGCCTTCTGGACAGCAGTCAGTTTGGCAGTCTTGCCCATGATTGCGGTTTTGAGTAATGAACCAGGCTGGGAGTTTTTAAAAGCCTCAGGAATCTTTTGCAGGTGTTAAGAGTTAATTAGTTGATTCAGATGATTAGGTTAGTAGCTCATTTAGAGAGCCTTTTCATGATATGCTAATTTTTTTAGAAGAATTTTGGGTTTTCATGAGCTGAATGCCAAAACCATCAATATTAGAAACAATTAAAGGCTTGAACTACTTCAGTAGTGTGTAATGAATCTAATATATATGAAAGTCTAATGTTTATCAGTACATTACAGAAAATAATGAACTTTAGCACAATATGCAAATTTTTCTGGAAGGACCTGTATATATATATATATATATATATATATATATATATATATATATATATATATATATATATATATATATATATATATATATATATATATACACAGTGGTCATTTGAAATTGCATGGGGCTGTATGGGACAGGCTTAGCAAAAAAGAAAAAAAAACCTGTTGCCTGCTTTATATCACGGTAAGACTATCACTTTTATGGATTTCTAAAAAAACAATCATAAGTAATTCCTGAAAGGGGAATACAATGGATTGCTGCTTTAACCCAGATCTACTTCAAAATGTCTTAATTTTTTTCTTTTAATTTATTTCTTTTACTTAAATATCTATTTTCATTTTAAATTATATTTTTAATAAAGAATTTGGTTTAAGTTGCAAATCAGGCATGCTAAAGTCATCAAATGTGGTCTCTCACCTTGTAAAGGGTTGAAAAAAAGTCAAATAACAGCTTCAAAAAACATGATTTTTTTGGGTGGATTAAAGTCGTAATCATTGATGCGTTGTTCTGTCCTCACTTTCAGCCCTCCTCCCAAACGAATGTATGCCTTCTACCACAGCACTTACAACGGAAACACTACTGCATTTCCCAGGAATCTTCATCACTACAACAGGTTTCCCTCTCTATTCTTCTCATTATTATCATTAAAGGTAGGGTAGGAGTTTCTGAGAAAGCCATTCTAGTTCTTAACGTGTTGCACCTACATTACTGCATAACTAGGGATGTCCTTACACAACTTTTTCACTTCCGATACTAGGGATGTAAGAAAATATCGATTTGGCAATATAACGTGTCCCCCCCCCAGCGATATTGTAGCAATATTCAAAAGCCGTGTATCAAAAATATTGATATCGCAATGTATCATATTTTTTCCTGCAATATTATATTGATGTTCAAAAGCCATGCATCTAATTTTTGGAAGAATTTACATGCAAACATTTTCTTTTCTTTTGATGCAATTCAAACGCTGACCACTAGTTGGCAGCAGTGTGCAATGGGTTTTGTTTCCACCATTGGAATGTAAACCCCTCTATTAAGGTTCAGATACCTCACGTTAAACATGTAAAGTATCAGTTTGGGCTGTTTATTGAATTTTCCTATAAATCAGTCTAAAAAAATTGCTAATGTTGTTTGAATGTATCGCAATAAATCGTGATATATTGTATCTTCTCCCCTGTATCGTGATACGTATCGTATCGCCATACTTTCACTATACACATCCCTATCCGATACAATACCAATACTGCAGCCTTCAGTATTGACTGATACCAATCCGATATGAAATCAGCACAAATCATACAGACTTATACTTATTTCGTAGTGTGGAATTTATGAAAGGCTTAATCTAGTGATATTACTCAATCGGAGAACAAGAGCCAATAACAGTAAGTATGAAAAAAAGACAATTTCTTTTAACCATTGGTTGCAAAAATGTAAACCTTAACGGACTGCTTATATCAGAGATTTTTGATGCAGTCCGATATAATTCGATACAGTGTTTTTGGGCCGATATCGAATTCCTTCCGATATTGATATCGGAATGGGACATCTCTTTGTATAACAATGAAGTATGCTGGCTAATGTATGCTGGCTAATATAGTTAGCTCAGCTCTGTCACTTCCTCTTCAGCTGCTCTGAGCCAATTAGTGCACATAGAGGGGTATGGCAGAGCGGGGAGGGAAGGTCAGAAGAGCAGTGTGATGGATGGATCAGGATCCAGTCATTAAAGTTAATTGAGAAACTGTTTTTTACCTGATATTTTTTTAAGTATGATCTTACACTTTGAGTTTAACATGCAGGCTAAATGTGAAAATAGTCTTCTACTATTTCCTGCATTAGCCGCCGATAGAAATTAGAGGGGGAAATGCTTAGGTGAGAAAAAGCCACACAGATCTACATCACACGGTAAAGTTAGCATACATGGACTCACCCATCTGGGCTCACGACGGGAAAGACTGTTGTTGATTTAGTATCCAGCAGAGAACAGAGCACATCTTGGCTAGTAGAAGCTAACTGTTAGCTTTAGCAACTCCACCAAACAGCAGAACTTCTTCAGGCTTGAGGTATTTGTGAAGACAAAACATCAACGTTGCAAAGAAAATGGAGTCAGTGGTAGAGTCGCTGTTAGCCAATCAGAGGCAAGATGTCTGAATATGAGGAAATGAGACTCCAAAACCTGCCGTCTGCCGCTCCCCTCTCCTCTGGCTCACTTCTAGTTTCTGAAACAGAAGCGCCAGTTTCCCCCACAAAGGTCGACTCATTCATTTAAACTAGAGACGACTGCAAATGTGTTGGGAAAAAAAAACGTGTGAAATTGGTCATTAAGAAAGTGACGTTCACTGTTATTGGAGGAGGATTTTCTGGGATGATTTCATTTATTGGTTGCCATCAGTGTGTGGAGAGCATTTCTAACAAATGGCAAAAAGGCTTCAGAAAATGACCTCTTACCCTTTCTTTAAAAAAGTCAAATTTAAATATCTGATAAACAAATTATTTATTTGTGTCTGAAAGAATAGTCACGATGGTGTAAACTGATTTATTTTCTTCCAGCACGGCAGACACCTGCAGACTTACACCAGCGTGCTTCCCTTATTCCTTTGACTCCAGTGGAAACCATCACCACCATCTCTACCAGCACCACCACCACCAGCACCAGCCAGGCCAGAAGCAGCTGGAGCCCCTCGTCCTGCGTGACGTCCCTCCCTATCAGGCCGGTGTGGGCGCGGGGGGAGGTGTTGGAGCAGGAGGCAGAGCAGGGATGGGGATGGGAGGGGGTGATGGGACTGTAGCCAGGAGCTGGGGAGGCGGGGAGGCGGTGAGGATCCTGGCGAGGCGTGTCACACCAGATGGGAAAGTGCAGTACCTGGTAGAGTGGGACAACGTGAGTTTGTACTGAAGCAGGAGGCACAGTGACTGTTGTGTATTTAATACGTGTTCAAAAAAAAAAAAAGAAGCGTCCGTGTTCCAGATCCAGGTCCTCCTCAGTTCCACGCTCTAACCTCACTACTCGTGACTAAATGTGGTGTCCCTCTGATATTTGTACTGTTCCCTTTGGAAGATGCCTTTTACAGTGACACTATTTTAGCCTGCTGATGGTTTGTTTAAAGTCGGAGACGCATCATAGAACAAAACGTTGCTCAACATTAGAGAAGAAAACTCGTCTTTTTCCTTTTGCATCAGAAATGTTGCTTATTTTCCTGCTTTGCCATAAATATCCTAGAAAGAAGAATGTTTCTGTTAGATTCAGCAGGACACTTGGACTGAGTGGAAAATGAGAATAAAACTAAACCCTGTGGAAGTTTTATGATGACATGAGTTTATTCCAGGAAGAACGAATCCAACCTGTTTTTGACACCACGTCTTCAGCTCTTTTGTTCTTGCATTTAACACAAAAGTCAAAACACTTTGTAAATGTTGATATTTACTCCTCTGATATGTAAAGGATGTTCTGGCATCGAGGGTCTGCAGTAGTTTGTTTTTCTGTCTCTGCAAACTCAAACGGGTCATGAGTCTGGTCCAGAACCTGTCCGGGCTTTGTGATGCCAGCAGAGCGTAGTTCTGATGGATGTCTCTGTTCCTGATGCAGGTGTGGCTTTAACCCTCCCACTGTCCTCATGGGTGACCCCGCGAGGAAAGTAGGATTGATGGTTTACCCCTTGAGATCCATGTGGCAGGGGTGAGGTGGTGCTCACTCCTCACCCCTGCCACATGAACCCAAGGGATTAACCATCAACCCTGCTCAATGGTCAACTCTCCTCGCGGGGTCACCCATTAGGACAGTGTGAGGGTTACAGGCCCTGCTGTACTTTTCCTCATTAATGCTCTGTTCCAAGGTGGCACCATCACACATCTGGGCTCATGGACTTGTTTGTTTCTCACAACCATTTCTTCCCTCGTACATCTGGAATACGGATCTGTCCGACCACCTGAGGTTCTGATTCATCCCACATGAAGCCCAGAGAAGCTGGTGCCTGGGATTAGTGCTCTGGGTTTTAGAACAGTTTCCTGATGGTTCTGGATGTGACCACTTCCTTCATGGTCCTTTAAGAGATAAAACATACTAGTTACAAGTCACTGACCTAACTTTTTTATTACAATAATCAGAGGATTCAGAAAACTAAGGAAAAATGCTGTTCTGAATCTAAATGTGTCTAAAAGTTTAGCTGAGGGTTTCCTGATGAACAAAACTCTGCAGTCTGCCAGGAAGTAGTCTGTTCCATTCCTAAACATAGTCCGTGACCCTACCAGACCCTTTCTGAACTGCTCAGCTGTGTGCAGGAAGAGGAACAAAAAAAGCAGGAGCTCAATAAAACATAATTTAATTCGTACTAAAGCAGACGCCCATAAAGAATGAAAACAGATTCATAATCTTTTTCCCAAATTTGAACAAACAACAAAAGTGGCCATCGCTCAGGGCTTTAAGTGACTGTGTGTATTTTTCCTGGCGATCGTTGCACGCAAGCAGTATTTTTGTGTTGGAGGAAGATCTTACCAACGGATGCCAATTAGGGTCAAAAAGCCCTGGGGGGTGCTAACTTTAGCTAAATAACAAGCATATCAGAATCCCTTTCATCAATGGCAACAAGTGAAGAAGTAAACGTGTAAAACAACATTTAAGAATGGCGAACATTTTGTAACCATTTGTTACAAATCAGTAAATGCATTTTGTCCTCATGGGCTCCTGTAGAAGGAAACATGGCATCTAATATGGTGTCGCCCTGAGACTTAGGCCCAATCCCAACACTCACTGCGCCCTGCGGTTTTCAGCAAAGTGCACTTGGAGAAAGTGCGCAGTAGGGTTCGAGTGCGTAGTACACAAGTGTGCAAATAATTGCTGAATTGAGATGGAGCATTGCATCATCGATCGCAACGCATGCCAGGATGCTGGTCACTGTTATGCTTTTTTCAGAAAACTTTATTAACAACTTTCAAACAACAAAACAATAATTTAAATTAATTTAATTAAATTAATTTTTCATTGCTGCTTTGTCTAAAACATTCAGAGCATCAACTAGTTGTCCTAAAGTTAACTAATTTCACTAGAAAATACATATTTTCAGAAAAGGAACCTGAGCCTTTTCTCCTGCAGCGATGACTTGTGGGTGATACCCTTGCCCGAGGTCAGCATCGCTGCGGACTTGGGTGAAGTGCAGATTAATGGTGCAATGGGGGCGTGGTCAACTTCTGCACATGAGAATCGGGACACCCTACGCACTCGCACCCCTGGCCGAGAATGCGCAATTGAAAGGCGTGAGGGTGCAAGTGCGAGTATTGGGATTGGGCCTTAGACCCGCTCCCATGTATTTTTGACCAGATTTTTATGGTTATATGATACAAAGCCGCCAATATTTCCCAACAACTGGCCATCATTTCATTCATTTTCAACAACGTTTTGATGGATATTTCCAGAGATTAATGGTAAAAAAAAAACTACACAGTCTCTTTATGTAGTGAATAAAAATAATACTGATTATTTAAAATGAGCACATCTCAGAATAATCGACCCAAAACTGTTTCATTCCTTTGTGCATCGAGTTCAGATTTATTTCCTTAAAAATGAGAACTTGTGAATTAAACTGCTGTTTTATTATTATTATTTAACTGCCTCTTCTGTATTTGTACACATTAAAATCAAACTGCTGATTGTAGAAGAACATTTATAACTTCAGTTAAATTACCTGGTGAAGAACTGATTTGTACATAAATTAAATGTTTTTACAATTATTGGTCCCATTTATTAGGATTATATCCAGGAACTCATTAAAGAACTGCTACTACAAACCATTTCTAGTAAAAAAAAAACATGATCCTCTATAATTATTACCATATATAGGGTTTTCCATCAGATTTTATTGGTTTTTATATCTGCAGCGTTTTAAGATTTAAGACCAACTGATTTTATATCCCTATGGAGGCTATTTTGTTTATTCTATAAATGAAACAAATTTATTCCCAAAATATTAAATCACTTTATTGACCTTTAACCTTTGGTGTGATTACATGAGTTAATTCAATGCTGATTGGCTGGTTTAACTGAATTAGCCAATCAAAAGATGAGACGCTTACAGTTTATGATGGACAGATGTGTGGAACAGAAGGCAGTTTGTTGTGTGACTGTATCAACCTAAATGTTTATAAAATTTAAACTTCCTCAAAAGTAATTTTTTATTGCATTGTTTCTTTGAGATTTAAGAGCTAAAATACTGTTTAAGTCTCAGAGTTTATATTTCTACTGCAGTTTATGTCTGAGGTAACAAGTCCAACTGTCAGTTTGATTCAAAATAATAAAGAAAACATGCAAAACATCAAATTAATGCATATGATTGTCTGATTTCTCTCCTCTGATTAAAAGTTAGATTTTGTGTTCTGTAGTTTTATTTTAGGATGATTGTGTTGAATCCCTATAGGTAGTGATGATTATGATGATGTGTGTGTGTGTGCGTGTGTGTGTTTGGTTCCACCAGGAACACTGACAGAACCAGTCTGACAGCATGAAGTAGGCTAAAGGATCTCAAAAAGCAAAACATAATGTTACTTTTTAAATAAATTCAAAAACAAGAAACCAGAAAATCCCTGCAGCCCTTCCCTGGTTCAAGTTAAGGTCATGATTGAACCCCTCTGATGATCCCAAAGACTTCTGGGTAAAAAGAGAACAAAGCAAAACTTTGTGGAAGGTGTGAGTCCTGTTCCATCTGGAGTCGAACTAAAACAGCAACAGTCACACTTGGTGGTCATGTGATGCTGCTTCAGGGCCACTTGCAGTAACATGGTATCTGGACAAAGCCCACCTATTCCTTTCTAAAAGATATTTTGAAGCCAAATGGGCGGTTCTCGCCACCGCCATCTTGGTCTTGCTGCATTCAATTCAATTCAGTTCAATTCAAAAATACTGTATTAATCCCAGAGGGAAATTGATTGCTGTAGTAGCTCATAATAATAACAATCAAGTCGTCAAAGAGTTGTTGTGTACTACAATGGCTGTTGGCAGGAAGGATCTCCAGTAGCGGTCAGTGTTGCAGTGAAACTGAAGAAGCCTCTGACTGAAGACACTCTTCCGTTGTCGGACAGTCTTGTGAAGAGAATGCTCAGGGTTGTCCATAATTTTATTGATTCTCTGGAGAATCCTTCTTTGCATTATCTCCTCCAGCGGTTCCGAAACTGCCGAAACTCTGGCTGAGTCCTTGAAAGGGCTTGGAGTTCCTCCATCTTGTTGGCCAGTGATGTCACATTGCCCATTATGATCAATGGAAGAGATGGTTTGAATTTCCTCTTTCTCTGTCTCCGTTTTGCTCCTGTTCTGCATCCATGCTTCTTGTGTTTTAGCTCATTTGGGATTTGTGGCTTCAGTTGAGGTATTTCAAACCAGACTGTTGCCATGGTTACGCATCATAACAAATGCTCAAAAAGTGAAAGTAGCTTAAAAAATAGCAGTAAAAATCCTCCAAGCTTCACAGCACCAGAAACAGAAAAGTAAAGTGTCCAAAAAAATACAGTTTTCCTTGAGAAACTAGAAGAAAAAATGCCCAAGAAAAGGCAAAACTTGCATATAGTCAACAGAGATAGTTCAACATGCAGCCGCCCAGAGCAGCGCAGTTCCGGATGTCTTGTCATGCCAATCCGTAAATAGAAAAAGATGTGGAGCTGTGAGGGTGGGAGCAAATGATTGACATCCATAAACGCTGAACCAATGTAGCTACGAGCTAACTGAGCTAACCCTCGAAGCTAACACTGAGGTTTTTGTTCGCTTTTAGTGAGAAAAACGCGGTTGAGCAAATCAAAAGTGAAGCAGCATAAACTCAAAGAGCTGCAGTGTTTCTGTGGTCTCCCTCAGAGAGCTCCATGGGCGACCAACACGACTACATCCTCACATGGAAGCCAGGCGTAAGCCAACTGTTCGGGGCTAGGAGACAGGAGGAGCCAGGCTGTAACTGATGGAACCATGAATTCTGCTCTCTAAGAGAACATCTGACCTACAACCTTTAACAGAGCATTTATGCTGGAAAACCCTCCAATATGGCGGAAATCAGACGATTCTGTAAAGAAGAGCGAGACAACACTCCACAGCGAGGGGTTAGAGGTCAGGCTGGTCTGGGCAGAATTCTTTCCTCGTTTAATTAAAACTTCGTTAAAAAATGAAGTTTTATATTACTTATTCTAACTGAGGGGGAATGGTGCATCTAAACAAAGGTAGAAAATGATAAAGGAATTTGTTTTCTACATCTGTTCTACTTTGTATCAATGATTTTATTTTAAATTTCTCCCAAATCAGATGTTTAAAACTGGCCACGCGTTTAACAAAAATATCTTCTGCATCAGTTCAACAGTTGATTTAAAGCCTAAAATAAATGCAAATGAATGAAAAACTAAAAATCACACAGATTCATAAATTATGTAAATGCAACTTTGTTCATTTTAAAGGTTTAAAATAGCAAGGCATTTAAAAAATTTAAACTGATTAATAAATGAGATATTAAAATTATTTTTGTATTGCTTCTTTATGAATGGAGATAAAATGTTTAGCATTCAGTCAACTGCAATCCACTGACTTTACAAGCAGTTACACTGATGAAAACTATTTTTCATTTTTCAGTGCTCTTTTTTTGAAAATAAACAAACCAGTGAGAAGCCTGGTGAATGATTCCAATAGGAATGATAAATTGCATCCCCGCCAAATTTGTCCTGAAGGAGAGTTTAGCTACTTGGTGCATAGCAGAGAGTTTATGGCTGCTGCCAGTGTGAAAGACAGATGTTTGTTTTGTGTTTGTGCCAGTTCTTAAGACGAAGGGAGCGGCCAGATAATAAAAATTCAAGTTTTAGGACTTATCCTGTTTCTGGCAGGCAGATGCATTCATTTGGAAGTGCTGCTGTTTTTATTTTTTGTGTCTGATTTTCACCTGGATCTTACAGTCTGAGTTTTAGTGGCATGTATGCATTTTAAAAATTTATTCCTAAAAACAAATAGATGTTATTCAGCAAGTCTTAGTTTTTTGTACTCAACAGTGAACAGGTGCAACAGTAAACGTATTTCACAGACATTTTGACAAGCTATGCTGGGAGTTGTGTAATGAAATAAATGACAAATGACTTATTACTTATAGTTTCTGAAGGGTGACAGAAATTACTGGTGCACAATTTTACCCCTGTGAGAGCTCACCTGACTAACATGTCAACATTCACACCAGTTATAGTTATAGTATACTGTTATTGTTTTTCATTCATCTAAAATAGGTACTGTGGTGACAGGTACTTCATGTTACAGTATTTGATAATTAAAATGAACTTGAGTTTATCATCAAACAATATGTGGATAAAGAATGGTGACATGATTATTGTTTGTTATGAGTTAGTTTTTTATAATATAAAACAAATAAATTCAATGTTATTTTCTTATTTATCAGATTAAATCCAATTTCACAAAAAAGCTTCACGTGCAGTGACTTGATTTTGCCACAAGGCGGAGACAACGCGTCAAATACTTCACCAAAACAGCGGGTGCTCTGTGATGCGTTCATGTACAACTTGTACGAACTTCCAGGGAAATTGTTAAAACGTCAGATCCTGGTCTGAGCGTGTAGAGGGCTTTAAGAGAGGGATCGAAGTAAACCAGTTCATAGGTATGTTAAACATTTAAATCGTTGTATTATATGCTTATTTAAATGTTTAACTGAGTTTAACAATCAGGTACCATCCAATTCGGGTTTGCTAAAATACTTCTGACAGTTTCACCGAATTTTTTTTTCGCAGCTCCTTTATGAAAAGCCTCGATTGACAGCCTCATTTTCTCAACAAACTACTGAAAGTATTACGCAAGACTGACGGAGTCATTTGTACAAATTATCCATAAGTTTTCATTTTCCCTTTAGTGCCTCAAAAGCAGCACCCGCCAGCGAAGGACGCCATTTTGGCTCCACAGTTTCCTTTCTTTTGGCAGTTCTAGCCAATTAAACTTGACTCTTATTCAGTTTAAAATGTACTTAAGCTTCAAATGGAGTTGTAGCTGTCAATTTGACATCAACTTTACTATCAACCATCACAAAAGCTGCCAAATTAGCCACAGTCTTAGAGTTTATAGGATTTTTTCAACAGGTGCGTGAGAAATTATTAATCAAACCTAAGTTTTACATGTTTAAGGAAACATTCAGTCTAATTTTACAGAGTATCTGGCATTTTTAAATTAAACATCATACTGATTGTCTGGTTGTGTTAGCTGAATTTAATAAAAAAAAATAGCAGCACTATATTATTTATATTGAGCAGTGGTGTCCAATCCTGACACTGGAAGGCTCATACCCAGCATATTTTAGTTATTTACCTGCCCCAACACACCTGATTCATTTGTTACCAGTTATTTATTCAGCATGCTATCAAAAGTATTTAGGCTAAAATAAAAGTTTATATAGGTTTGGCTCATTTTCTCTGACAATAGTGACAAAGTGCTTCAAAACTTGATCGAAGAAACAGACACAGAAATGACCACAAATGGCTTTCTGCAGAAGCTTGTTAATCACCTGCTGAAAATCAGCAGTGTTGAAGCAGAGAAACCTCTGGAACATTAAGGATGGTGGCCCTGGAGGACCAAACTGGGAAACCACTGGAGACCTTAGCAAACTAGGATTGGAATAGGCTACTACACTTACCTTTTATTGTTATATAAGTATTGATCAACAATGTTTGAAATATTGAAACTGTAACAAGCTGCAACATGAGTTGTTTCTCAATATTTTAAAAACAGAGATGTTGCATTTTGTACTTTAGGTACTTGTCTAATAGGCCCAAATCAAGCTACATATTTATTCAACAGAGCTCAGAAAAGGTCAATTCTACATTATTCTCCAATTTACAGAATCAAAATGTGTTCAAATGTGAATTAAAATAGACACTGAAAGTGTAGCTGAAAACCTAAATATCACAAACTGTAATGTAGTTACAAAGTGAAAGTGTTAGTTTTTGTAGCTATATAACCTGCACTCATCTGACTAGATAAAACTGAACATGCAGATTTGATTAAAGCTGCACTAGCAAATTAGCTTAAAACATTTTATGCCTGTTAAAACTTTTCTAACATAGTATAGCTATACTGTGTATTTTGGAGATAAAAAAATTGAAATAAAAAATAAAATAAAATGGTACTCTAGCATTTTTCGAAAAACCTCTGCCAATAACACATTTCAAACCAAAACCAACTATTGGATGCGGTTGTCGTTCTCACTGATCTGCCGCACTTCCCTCCATTCATTATGCACTTGTGGATTTTGCAACAGAACACCACTGGTGTGAGAGGTCCTCCGCTCAATATCAGAGAAGGTGAAGCAGCCTGCTGCTACCACTTCAACTTTAGGACAAACTACCAGAGTTTCAAAAAGAAAAACACCATTTGAATTCACAGACAGCAAAAGACGTTTGGACGTAGAAAACAGTGACTGGTGTTTGGTACCCACTAGTATTCTCTGGCAATGTGGGTTTTATGTTCTAGTGGACGTGGATCCAGGAAAGATACCTGAGAGGAGGAGTGAGTGTTCAGTGAATGTGTTTCCGTTCGAAACCTAGCTTGACTGCAGATCCGTCATAACAGCTTTAATATTATCAGTGTTTTATGCATGTGTTTATTAGCAAAGTATCTCATGAACCATTAGGCACATTTTATTAACTCCTAGGCTATGTTCACACTGCAGGTAAAAGCGCATAAAATCCTATTTTTCCCCGAACATGCAACCCATATCTGATTTTTTTTACGACAGTCGGAACTGTACAGATCTGATTTTTAAAAAATCCGATCCAAGTCACTGTCATATGTGGTACTGATTCCAATACATATCTGATGTTTTAAAAAGAGACTGCAGTCTGAACGGTCATGTCGCATTAAATCCATCTCCTACGTCACTGAGTCAGTGGAGGTGTGCGTTGTGTGAACGTTCCTGAGGAGCAGCGCTTACACAAGGATTCAGGAGTCTGTCTGGACATCATGTCAAGTTTTTGAATTAAAAATACAGGAGAGCATGAGAACGGGAGCGGGAAGTGCTGCTGGAGCGAAGCCTCGATGAAAAATAATTCATGAAGACTGCGGGAATAAGGAGTAAAATATTTCAGTTTTAAAACAATTCAATTCAATTCAAGTTTACAGTATTTACATAGCACCAAATCACGACAAGAGTCATCTCAAGGCACTTCACACAGTAAACGTTCCAATACAGGTCAGTTCATTAAGCCAATAAGAAAAAAGTTTCCTATATAAGGAACCCAGCAAATTGTATCAAGTCACTGACAGGTATCAGTGACTTTACAGCAATCCTCATACTAAGCAAGCATATAGCGACAGTGGAGAGGAAGAAACCTCCAGAGGATCCTGGCTCTGTATGAGCAGCCATCCACCACGACTCACTGGGGATCGAGAAGACAGAGCAGACACACACACACACACCCCAACACCAGCCCACCCACAAACACACACATCCACACACACAACATATATGCCAAGTAATGTTTCTATGGTTACATTTGATTTCTTAGTAAATATTTTATTTGGTGAGAGATGAACTTTATAATATTTATCCTAGTAAATCTATAATTAAGCGGGTAAACTAGTAGTAGCACATTTAATGTCAAAGAAAGTAAAATGTTATTATCAGGAGAGGGAGAATGTTTAAGTGGTTAGCAAAAGTGTTCAAGCCAAAGGCCCCACCATGAGGGCACCACAGTTTCCAACCCGAAACGGGAGACTAGACAGGTGTGATCCTGATCCTGCTGATGAATTGTCAGTGAAGGCTTTCACATCACAACTCTGCCTCTCCTGGTTCTGACTCCAGTGAGTGTGACTTCTTGTCTTCTGTGCATGCAGGTCACTTTTGGGCCATGGAGCGTTCACACTGGAGAGACTCTGATGTTGCATTTCAGTCATAATGTGAACAGCCTCCCCCCCCCCCCCCCCCCCCCCCGCCAAAAACTGATGAGCATGTAGTCAGTGGAACGCCAGGAATGAACTTTAACAACGCGTATCTATGGCTGCCTAGCATAACTGGCATTGATTTGAAGATTGTGTGCATTGCCCAGAATTAACGTGACAAGCTCCAATATACATGTAACCAGATGTTGACTAAACGAGCGAGACACACTCACCATGGTCACTGGGTCTCTGGTTTAGAGGTCTTTCATAATTTCTACAATATCGCACTGTCTTTTTCCTGCTGTGATCTCAAAATTAAGCAGTTACTGATCTCCTCTGTTGACTGACAAGTTTGTTTTGGTGTACCCTACAAACTCTATCCAGTCTGAGTTATCTACGGTGTCCCCTAGTGGAACACTCCAGTAATGTACTGTGCAGCAGCAAGTATGTGAATAAAGGTTACAAAGCACGTATATTCAACGCCTAATCCAAGATGGCCACCATCTGAAAACACAAATTGGTGATAACACATTCAATTTTACAGATGGTGGGTTAAAATTTGATGTTGGTGTCACTGAAAGTCACCTCAATCACACGGAGTGTAATCTTCCATGTTTGCTTGAAGCTTTGGCAATTCTGCTTTTTATCAAAACATCCCGGGCCACATAATGTTTTTTTTTTAAAAGATACGGGCCATGAATGGCATGTGTAAAGAAGTATTAACCCTCTCAGGCTCAAAATAAGTTTTCATAAAAGGACGAACAACTGAGTCCTTCCGGGGTACTTCTGAGTTAAAAAAAAATGCTCATGAAATACGTATATGGTGTAACCAGATACCGGTAGGTACGCCTGCCTCCAGAGGGTTAAAACCTCAGATGAAAAAGGTTTGGGGGTTTTCACGGCTGGAATTGAAGGAAAATCTGATGTTTTTGACTGGCGTGGGAAAAACAGAAACTAACGTCCGGTCTATGTCCTGGGCAGCTGATGACGTTGGAAATCGGAGGTGCAGACATGTTTTGGACCGTTTGACTTAGAAGATCTGCAACCCGATTTGAACACTGGGGAGGATTCTGTTCATCTTCAGAACCAAAATTGATACAGTTTGTTTACTTTTATATTTTATTTTTCATTTCTGTGCTCCACCAGGAGCTCTAAGCTGACAAGTTCTCAGCTGGTCTTAGCTCCACCATCGGTCTCAATGTAATTCAATAATCTACAGACAATTAAAATAATGTGCTGCCAGTTTTACCGCTGTGTGTATACGTGGAAATAACTCTGGAAAATATTTAACCGATAATTTACCAGAATAAATCTTCCTGATGCTGGAGTAACTCGCTAGCTCGGCTCGTTGTTTGCACTGATCCAGGATGCCATGGAGGTCACAGGAGGATCTATGGCTGGAATATGGAGATAATCTTTTAGATTATCTCTCTCTCTCTCTCTCTCTGTGTGTGAGTGTGTGTGTGTGTGTGTGTGTGTGTGTGTGTGTGTGTGTGAGATAGCTTTCCCGAATGACTTGTTTTTTCCTTACTAGAGCTAACACGGTTAGCAGAGTTGCTGCAGTCATGCTAACGGGACTCGTCTGGATGAAATGAAACTTTCAGTGAGAAACAACCTGATGTACATCAGTGGCATATAGCCAGAAGCTCCTTTGTGGGCAGGCCTAAGGGCAAAAATGGGTAGGCCTAATAAATGCAATTGAAAACAAATATATTTTGCATGTATGTATACCCATACCCACGCCCCTGATGTGCACCTTAGGCGAGCACCACTCACAGCCTGCATGCCAACTGTTAACAGATCACACAAGATCGTGTGATATCTTGTGAAATTTCGCTAAAGTTATTTTCAAAATGTCTCAACAGCTTCAACACGTCTTCTCTCAACATAAAATCTTAGTTTAAGGCTGTGCTGCAAAGGGAGATGGTGGTATGAATTATTTAAAGCAATAGTTTCAAAATGTAATTCAGCTGTGGCTACACTGTAGCTCATCTACACCAGCGTGTGCTGTGTGAATGGGTGGAGGATTGTGTTGTGAAGCGCCTTGGGGGGTTGTAGAACCCTAAAAAGGAGCTATACAAATACAGGCCAATTTGTTATCGGATTATGTAATCCTGAACATGAATTGTAATCCCATTATCCTGCAGCTAAATATTTATTAACTTATTGAGAATCAATGTGAAATTGATATTTGTCTTGGTCTCACTGAAAAGATACATTTATATGAAGCACATAGCTTCATTACATTCATACACATTCATTCATCATTAGTGAATTGTATCGGAAGCTGCACGCGCGTGCTGAATTTATTTTTTTAAGCCTGGGGGAGATATTACTCTCCCATTAACATTAGGATATTAAGAGTGGAGAAGAAACAGGAAAAACGCTAAAGATGAAGACCAGTTGGATGTGTTGGAAAACGTGCGCGCCCTCACACATGCGCGTGTGAGCGTATCCTCCACCCCATCCTTCTCTCGCGCGCACTCTCTCTCTTTCTCTCGCGCGCTCTCTCTCTCACGCACGCTCTCGCTCGTGCTTCACCCTCGCACCTCAGCGGTAACGCGCGCGCACACGCACACACACACACACACACACGTTATCCCTGCACCCTGTATTTTTATGCCTCTCGCGCCGGGCGCTATAGACGCGGTCGTGGATTATGATGCCAGTTTTTATAACAGCGGAGTTTCGACCTCTTCCTCCGCTGCATCCGTAAACAGCAGTAAAGCGCGCGCTTTTATTTTTTATTTTATTTTTTTCCAGCTTTATTTGTATTTGCACTTCTGAGCACCGAGAGACCGCCGAGACGCAACGTCCATGCTGTTGGAACATGTCCTATGTTCCTTTTCAAGGTAAGACGAGCAAATCTTTATCCTTCTTATTTATTTTTATTTTCACTGCATCTTTCTTTTCTGTCCTTCCCCTCTATCCCCTCTCTGTCTCTCTCTGCCCCTCTCCTCCCTGTCCGTCATAAGCTCCATAGCCGACAGGTGCATAGAGATAGCCCAGAGTGATTGTAGATAAGATGCCCACAAGCGCGCGCTCAGGTACACCGAGATCCGGCGCAGCGACTGTCGGTGTGGAGCTGTGCATGCGGCAATTATAGTATTGTAATAAGGAATGCGTGTGCGCTGCTGTCACTGTCTACTCCTGCAAGTGTATTCCTGCTGACTAGGAATAAATGCTGTAAAAAATCAGAATAGCACTTGTTTGATGAGTTTTTGCACCACCTGCGTGGTCTAGTGGATCTACTTCTATAGTATTAATAAAAAAGCATGACGTGAATTAGGTTTGCTCATGATTGTAATCATAAATGAAAGTCTCTGTGTGGGATTCATTCAGAACATCCTGTATCCTGCCTGGTATACGTGTGAAAAGTTTGGCCTGCTGAAATATGTAGATGACCAGAAGGAGAGGCTACTTGTGTCGCTGGTCTTTCATTCCCTCACACTGGAGCGTGTGTGTGGGTGAAAGGCGCTTCAGTGCATCGTAAAGCCACATTCCCTCGGTATCCTTGCTCTGCAACTGTGACTAATGCTATATGTGAGCAGGCGTGCTGCAGTGAGCTGCCGCACAGCCCAAATGTTCAATTTGCAGTGTGTGGCTCAGTGTGTGTGTGTGTGTGTGTGTGTGTGTGTGTGTTAGACTCTGATTTTGGTTTAAAATAAAAGGAAGACAATTTGTGAAGGCTGGAGTCAGACCAGGATGAGATGTGATGGACAAGTTTGGAGCAGCTGTGAAGGACTGAGGGAGTCGTGGTTTATGTGAGTACTTGTTGTAACGGTGTGGATGTGGATACAGGCTCAAGTTTCCTTTTGTGAAGAGACACGCGTGCTTCTAAAATCTAATCTCAGCCTTAAAAAAGTCTAACCTGGCAGCTCCTGGACTGCACCGTGACCCTTGGAGTCAACATCTGAGCTGCAAAGAGAGATCAAATGTAACGGCTGCAGCTGCCTGCTTTCCTTTTAACGCCGGTTCTTATTCCCTCTGAGCAAAGAAGATAATGACCAAAATGCTCTCGTGTGCAAGTGCAGCTACAGAAGTTGGTTGAATAATGGTGGTGAGATGTTCTGCCACTCTGTGTGTGTGTGTGTGTGTGTGTGTGTGTGTGTGTGTGTGTGTGTGTGTGTGTGTGTGTGTGTGTGTGTGTGTGTGTGTGTGTGTGTGTGTGTGTGTGTGTGTGTGTGCGTGTGCGTGCACACATGCACGAACCCACTCAGGTAGTCATTGCCAGGAAATTGTGAGCACAGTGCCGCACCTTCAGAACCCTCTCCACGATGACACGGAGTGCTCTTTTCCTCTGCCATCTCCACGATCCCTTGCTTTTTGGGGGAGTCTTTATCCCGTTGGGAACATCTGCTTCCACTTTATCCTCTCCACTTACAGAGATAACATTTCCATTTGTGTGACTCTTGACAGAAACAAAGTGGCTTACGTTCAGGTACTTGATGCCGCTGATTAATTTCACTGCTGAATTTACAACCATTCAATAGAACATCTGAAATTCAAAATTATTTGGATTTGTTTTAAACTAAGCAGAAAATAGTTGAAATTTAGTCTTTTTAATTGAGGATCTGTCAAAAATAAGCAACTTTAAAACAATGGTTTGTGCATGTTGAGTAGAAGTGGTATTTTGGACCAGCTCACCTATACATTAGGAGCTCCATGGTTACTCAAAGCGATTATGTAACACCGTGTGATATTTATTGCTGCACAGTGACTCAACATCCAGGGATGAAATATGTGGAAAGAGGGCTGATGTAGTTTGACACTGATTTGTGATGAGATTTAGATCCACACTGGGGGTACGAGGTGGTTGGGGTCTCAGCGGTGCTGCAGATGCATTTGAGCCCACACTGACGAGTGTGTTCTGCTAATGTACCAGGCGAGCCATTTGCAGTCATGCCAAGTACCGGCTCACATGAACAGGCAGTTAGTGGGAGGCAGGCAGCAGCAGCAGAGATGGGCCTTCCTATCTTGGCTGAATCTTCTTCCTCCTTCATTCGTTCCTTTAAACTCACACCTCCATTTCCATCTCTCCTCCTTTTCCCTCCTGTCCTCCACTGTGGTCGACTCTCCTCCTGTTGAGCCACCCGCTTGTGCTTCTCCTCCACCTCCACACCTCTTCCATGCCTTCTTTGTGACGGACAGACCCACGAGCGCAGAAGGACACCAGCTTTCCATGGCCTGGTCGATTTTACAGTAGTTTGATCCAGCAGCTCCTGTCAAGCATGACCAGAGTTAAAGAGACAGCGCACCACCAATGCACTGCAGCACTCTTCTTCTCCCCCTTCTCCATCCTTCTCTTTCTCCCATGTGACATAAGGGGCCGTCTTACACCCCTCCACAGCTCAGGCTGTGCCAAGGACCATCATCTGTTAGGCTATTACTGTACCACATGCGCAAATCTCATCCAGCCCTGTGCACTACACGATCCGTCAAAGAAGAAGGCCCATTCATTCTCCTCTTGAGGCGGATTTTTCAAGCGCTGCATCGAATTCCCGTCAACGGGCACACAGGAGATGTGCTTTTAGTTGTTCATGTAGGCATGTACCTCTCACTCCACTGATGCTGATGGATCTCCAGTGATCAAATGCATCACAAATCAAAGGACTTCCTGTCCAAGTTTGGAGACATTTAATATTTGCTGTCCCAATCCCCTCCAGATAAAGCAAGTCAGCATTTTTAAATGTCAGACCAGACTGTGCCTCTAGCTTTTTTAAAAGAATGCCCTCGACGATTCGGTCAAAGGTGTGTGATGCTGCTTAGGAAACATCAATGATGTCATTATTCTGGCTCAAAGACTGGAAATTAATCAACGGGACTACATTTAATTAAAGTCCTTTATTTCTTGTTATGTGTGTGTATTAACACATGTAACAGTCTAATGAATGTACGCTCTAATAGTGAATAACGGCTGATTGAAGTTTTATAACTTCTGATTCAACAGGAGTTTGATCACAACATAAACAGCTCACATTGTGTCCGATCTGTGAAAATATACAAACTGGGTAAAAAGTTTGTTTGATCTTACTGGTTTTCTACTTTATTTTAATAAAACAAACAAGCAAACAAAAAATGTGATATTTAAATCCTTTTGTCAAATTGCATAAATAACAGTTAAGTAATTTTTTCATTAAAATCCTTTTAATCTTAAATGTGATCCTTTGAATTTTACAATTTCCATCTTGAATATTTTTCATGTTGTTTTTGGTGAAAAAAAAGATTATTTTAATTTTACAGCTTCACTATGACACAATAAGAAATTCAATTTATAAATAAATACAATAACTGCAATTTCTAAGCTTTATTTAAATGTAAGCCACTCCGCATTTGACATCCCAAAGCAGCTTTAATGTTTCATTTCATGACATGTTTGAACATCATAGAAAACTTCCACACGAGTCAAGGTGAGTACAAGTATGATCTTTGGGAAGTTAAAGTCCCATTAGTCATCACACACTGACAAAATTCATCTTTGCATTTGACTCATCCCTGTGGGGATCGGTGACCTGCAGCAGTGGCTGCGTTCGGGAACTATTTGGTGGTTTAACCCCACAATCCAACCCCTTAAAGCCGAGTGTAAAGCCGAGAGGCACCAGGTCCCATTTTTAAAGTCTTTGGTATGACCTGACCGGCAGTGTTGGGAAAGTTTGTTTAATAAACAAACTAGTTTCAGCGTTCAGTTCATACATTTTAAAATGAAATAGTTTGTTTCTTAGTTCATAATTAAAAAATAAATTTGAACTAAGTTCACTGTTCCATTTTTCTCCTATACATACATACATACATACACACACACACACACACACACACACACACACACACACACACACACACACACACACACACACACACACACACACACACACACACACACACACACACACATATATATATAAACTCCTACCCAGCTCCAGTTGTTATTGAGTATATTCTCAATAACATTAGGAAAAAATTATTTGAACAGTTTTTTTAATGGGAACTTGTTAAACAGTCTTAGGAACCAGGCTGAGGTAGCAAACTCAAAGTGCAATATTAAAAGTGCAAAACATAAAAAAATGCATAAGCTTTCAGTTAAGTCCCTTTTCAATTTTTCTGAATGAACTTTGACTTGTTTATCTAAAGAACAATAGAACTGCTGTTTCTACTATAGGTCACTGTCTGGTTTTGGGTAGTAGATGGTCCGTTTTCATCCATTTTCGCCACGTCTTTTGATTTTTTTAGTGACTTGCACATACCTTGAAAGGCTAGCCGGGGGCTTTGTTTCAATATGCCGCTTCAAGTTTTATGTTGATGTAGTTGATGTCCATAGTTGCTTCTTGAGACCAAGCAGGCAAAGTTTGCATGAAAATGTAAGATTTTTCCCACCTGGATCATCACTAACATTTTCAAAAAACTATTTTAAGTGACCATATACTGCATTAACCATTAATGCAAACGTATTGCAATTGCCACTGCATCCGTTGGAATTTTCCTTCATGCTTTGCGATTTGATGACGTGTGAGTGATGCGACTCCATGACTTCCGTCCTCCACACAGCATAAACATAGAAGAGTAGACGCCACACCAACCACTACTGCCTATGTTTGGCCACATTTGCGGGTTCTACTTTTTATAAACTCTATGGTTAACAGGATGTTTTAGCTAGGCTCTAGCTCCGGAAATCTCCGTGTAGATCTGGAGCTAGAACGGCAAAAGAACACACTCCAAGACGAACGCACTCACTTTTACGTTCGTCAGGCAAAATACAAACGAGTTCAATTCACGTTCACGAAAAAAAACAAACACATTCACGAACAGTTGTTCAATGAATGCGTTCGGGCACAACATTGCTGACTGGTATTTGAACTCAACCCCCCAGACCCAGGGTGGACACTCTACCACTAGGCTACTGAGAAGGTATTCACTCACTTCATGATCACCAAGGTGGTTCACTCAGGGTGAGGCTCAGCCATTGCACTCTGGATTGTGCTGACCCTTGAGATTTCCCCAAATGTGGGAATTCACGAGTGCATAATTCCTGTAATCCCCCCAAACTGCTTTTTCCATCTAAAAATTTGCAACTGAGGCACGACTAAAAAACTAAAAGGACTGTGAAACTAAATACTTCCTAGTAACCAACTGATTTCACCTGAGTTCACCACCAATGACGCAACGTTGATCACCATCAGAATGATGCAGCACCAAACTGCTCCCCTGGCAAGCCACCCTATAAATGTACACATATTGTCTAGCCATGATTTATTAAAACCACCCAGTCATGGGACAGAGTCTACGGGTGTTTTTCAAACAGTCTCCGCATTCAGTTGGACAGCGCTAGGACCAATCAAAGCAACAAACAACATAATGTATTCATTGCTACCAAAATCAGTCAATGGGGCAGACCGCCATACCGTCCAAGAAGAAGCCAATATATTATTTTTATAAATAGAAGACTTAAGTACCACTGTCTGCTCATGTCTCAAAGAAAAGCTCAAGTCTAAATCATTCAAAGTTGATGCCAAACAAGCTCTGTTCCTAAGTCAATGCCATTTTTGTAGTTTTTTGCCAATTCCAATGAGCACCGTTTGTGAGCTAATGCCATTTTTGTAGTTTTTCTCCATTGCAGCTCTAAGGTTAAGCCCACCTAACAAACATAGAATGCTGTGATTGCAAGACACAAAATTGTTAGGTACAATAGTAGACCTGCTAAGGCTGCAATGGAGCTAGCCTGACCTGCAGAGCAAAATATTTAGCTATTGCTACGGTTGGTCCAGATTTTCAGACTGGAATGAACTGCAAAAATCCCTGAAGCTCACTATCTACATTCCATTATCTACCTTCAATAATTTATTGCAGTCAGTTGCAATTCACCACCATCAGCAGGCAAGGTGGGTTAAGTGTCTTGCCCAAGGACGCGACGACAACGACAGACTGAGTGGCGCTTGAACCTGCAACCTTTCGATCACAGGGTGAGCACTTAACTCCTGTGCCACCGTCGCCCAAAGGGCACAGTTTGTTTATGCCATTCGCCATTGAACCAAAAAGAAGGAAGTCAAGTTTGATAACGCTGTTGATGTCATATGTGATGTTCCTCTCCAATGCCAGGATTAAATCCATGAAAAACACACCATTACACTTCTCGAACAATGCTGGGAGTAAATAAGCCATTAGATTGAATGTATTTATGTAATCTATATGAAATTATATTGCTGCAATAGTCTTTTATTTTGAAAAGTACCACAGGTTTTACACTGAGGCCATGCAAATGGTAAATGGTCTCTATTTGTATAGCACCTTCTTAGGGTTCTTCAACTCCCCAAGGCACTTCACAGCACAATCTTTCACAGATTTAAACACTGGTGGGAACTACGATGTAGCCACAGCTGCTTTTGTGTTTTTGAGGCCTTGTGTGGGATGTCTGTGGGCAAAGTTTGGTTTTTCTGCAAGAGTGAATGGTTTTGAGTGTAGAGCTTCATTTTGCCCTGAAAATACCATGTTTGGGAAATTGGGTGAGACATTACGGATTTGTGTTTTCTGTTTTGAGAATACGAGGCATAGTTTCAAGAAATGTGTTTAAACAATCGAGACAAACTATAACCAAAGTGGCCCAAACCCTAACTGATCAAAGAACAGCCCAAATATACGCTGCATGGAAAACCTCTTGCTCTTGAGCACATTTAGTCGATGACTTTTGCACTAAGGACTCTGGAAACTGTCCATCACATGATAAAAAGTAGAAAAACTGCCACAGGCCAGATCTCATGTTTCGGAGATGCATTCTTTTACTCAGTATTTAACATTTGTGCCCCTGAAATAATCCATGAAAAACCCATACAGTTAGACAGGTCAGTTTTATGGCTTCTGCACAGATGGAAACTTCTGACTGGTTTATAAATAACCCTGAAGGAACTATATGGAATATTTTTGTCCAAATAAATAAATATAGTTTTAGACTAGTTGTTCAGCAGCATGTTTTGTAGAAAACGCCTGAGCCTGAATCCTCTAAGAGTCTTTAGTGATTTGCTGAAACTGGCTGGAGTCTATGCGGGCTGCTGGAACTGGGTAGCTGCTAGGAGAGGATTTTTAGATTCAGCTGCACTTTGGGTGGGTGGGTAATTCAATTCTGCAGCAAAGCTCAGCTGCAATGACTCAATGGGTTTGTTCAAAAAGAGAGAATGCCTTGGCTTTTGATTGATCTTGTCAGATTAAGCTAAAAGGTCAGGATGAGCTGACTTGTCTCTCTTGGACCAACCAGAGGTCTGCCAATTTGGAATAATGATCTCCCTCTGGATGTGGTTGGCTCATGAGGTTTACAGGCATGAGTTCATCCAATCCTGTTCACGTTCACACTCCAACACTGAGAGCTTTTACACACAGCCGATATGCATGGCAGTGTAAGAGGTTACGGCGCCATCAGTGTTATGGATCGGGGCTGGAGTGTCTGATTTAAAGATTGAAGACAGAAAAGGATCTTACTTACTGTGTTCTTTGTAGAGTGCCAAGCCTGGCGTTTTGTACAAAACTATATCCTGATGGTACACTTTGTCCCCTAAAGAAGACATCGGCTTCCTGCACTCTTATATTTTATTCTAGTCAACTGAGACCTGCTTTTATTATTTAGGGGGATTGGATTTTAACTTAAAAGTTTTATTTTTCATTAGGAACTACTAAATATTGAAAAAAATTTTTTTTTCCATTAAACTCTACGAGGTCCTAATAGCTAGAGGGAATTAATGTTTGAAATTCTTGAATTCTAAAGCTGTACTCATTTTTGTTTGCCTCTTCAGATGATCATTTATGGTAATTAATAACACAACAGTTAGCTAGATAAACAAACAATATACTACTAATAAAAACAATAATCTCTCACAGTTCAGATGTTATTTCGGAGGCTGTGGAGAGAAGTTGAGAAGTATTTTTCATCCTGAAGCTCAGGATGAAGAAAAAAGTCAAATCAGGTCATAGAAATGATTGCACCATCTCAGGTTAGACACATCTTCAATCAAAAAAGGTCTCAGGAAAAATTCTGTCAGGCAAAAACGCATCAGACAAAAATCTATTCTAGACACTTTTACCTGAGTCCTTTTTCTCTGAAAAACTTTTTCCTGTCAGTTATTTTACTGAGATCTTTTTGTCTCATTTGATTTAGTCTGATGGGTCTTTCGAATGAAACCTTATATATATTTTTGTCACTATGGTCTAATCAGTGGCGGCTGTGCTTGGCAGGGTTGCCTCTGTCAGTGCGTCCCAGGGCAGCTGTAGCTACATCAGCTCATCACCACCAGTTTGTGAAGGGATGAATGAAAGGCACCATACAAGTACAGGTCATTTTAAATATTAAATATTTAAAAGACTGATTTGTCCATTAGAAAGAACGCCAACTCTGCATCAACCGAGGTACATCCTTAAACACTCAAGCATGCTCTGTGACTGACTTCTGTATGTAAGCGTTCGTCTAATTCTAATGGTTGGTGCTGACTGGAGCTCAGTTCATATTGCATTGAGTTCTACGGAACAGGGGGCTGGCTTAGCAAAAAAATAAAAATAAAAAAAAGACATATTGGCATAGGGGTGGATGATGTGGGAAAAAAAATCATATTACGGTTTATTTTATTTGTTTTGCAAAATCATTATCGCTATTTGATCCCGATTTTTTTCCATTTCGACAGTTTCTGACATTTTGGAAGTTATTTACCAGTAAAATGCATCAATTTAAACTAGGATAATTACCATTATATAAATGTAAGTTTCAAACCAATGTAATAACATTTTACACGACAGGAAGTTATCATATTCCACATTGGAAACAAAACCATTGTACTCCCATTCACTATGAAGATTTAAATCCTCAGATTTTATTCGTTTGGGCAGTAGTTGGGTCAGTCCTGAGCATGTCCATACAACTATGCCGCCGTTTCATGTAATCATCTCACAGAAACAGAGGCAGGTTTGAGCCTTTCCTGTGTGCAGTTTGCACCTTTGTGTGGGTTTTCTCTTGTTTCCTCCCACACGGAGAAAAGATGCACAAGTCAGGTGGTGGAAACTCTAAATTGCCTATAGATATGAATGTGAGTGGATGTCTGCCTATCTGTATTCAAACTGTGATGGACTGGCAGCCAGCCCAGTGTCCTGCTATCTACCCGGTGCATGCTGGAATAGATTGTAGCCTCAGGTGTGCCAGAACGGGATGCAGTAGGCAGAAATAATAAATAAACAAAATTAGCCCACTGAGTAATCGTTTTGTATATTTCTAAGTCAGATTAGATGAATTTGCAAAAATAAGTTACTGTAGTTTGCTTGTGCAACAACAAAGTGGACTTTTAGACTTATTAACCCTCCAACTGTCCTAATGGGTGTGACCCTGCAAGGAAAGTTGACCATTGAGCAGGGCTGAAGGTTTATCCCTTGAGGTCCACATGGCAGGGGTAAGGCGTGGACCTCAATGGATAAACCTTCAGCCCTGCTCAATGGTCAACTTTCCTCGCAGGGTCACCCATAAAGACTGTGGGAGGGTTAAAGATTACCTTATTATTATGAAACTCATTATTTTTGAAAAAGATCGGTCATTTTGAGTTTAACATGCAGGCTGAATGTGTAAATAGTCTTCTACCCCTATCTCCTGCATTAGCTTCTGATAGAAAATAGATTAAAAAAACGCTCAGAAAATCCAAACAGATCTACGTCACACCCTCTCTTAACATTCACGGACTACCGTCTTGACTCGTGACGCGGAAGTCTGTTGTTGGTTTAGCATCCAGGAAATAGCAGAGAACTTCTCAGCTAGAAGCAAACCGTTAGCATTAACAACTCCACCACACAGCAGAACTCCTCCAGACATGTGTTATTTGTGAAGATAAAACATCAGTGTTGCAAAGCAAACAGAGTCAGTGGTAGAGTTGTGTTGCTGTTAGCCCATCCGAGGTGGAGCTGTCCAAATATCAGGTAATAAGACTCCAAATCCTGCTGTCTGCTGCAGCTTTCTCCTCCAGCTGACTATGTCCTCAAACCGGGGCATCTGAGCTTTCTCTCCTCAGAGAATGACTTACAAGGCATTCAGTCCTACTACAAATGTAATTAAAACGTGAGTAAACTTGATCTTTAGGTAGAATTCATAACTAATTGATTCACTGATGATTCAACAGATAATTTTCTGAAAACAGTGCAATGGGACTGATAACACGCGATAAAATTCATTTAGTGGGGTGATAACATTGAAGGCAGCTGACAGAATGTGTTGCATAAAGCAGCCAACAGTTATCTGGACCCTGGCTCTAAAGTTTAAAGTAGCAGACACAGAGTGTGATAAATAATAACACCTTCTTGAGTAAAGTAGCTGCCTCTTCATTAGAAATGACAGTTTTATAGATGTTGTTGGCATGCGCATCAGGATAAATTCCATTTAATGTACATATCTCTTACAGCCAAAAGGAAGTAATAGGGTGAGATCCCTCATAGGAAGAAACAAATCAGCTGATCTGCAAAGACTTATTGAGATAACATGTCTAGATCTGCAGCACTTTACGGAAGTTATTAAGTTGTTTCCTCCTTTGTTTTAATTAATAAGTCTAAAAATAACATGCCTGGTGACACGATCCCTTAGAATATTCTGCTCTTACCCTTACAAGGATATCTGACGGTGCACAGGAGTTTGTTGGCTGGGATTAGGCTTAAGCCTGTCCATTATGGTGTCTCGTGGTGTGTAATTTAGGAGTGTAGGGTTTCAGGTGCCCAACTAAAGGCCAATCAGTTCCTATACATTCATAGTAATAGCTTGGTTTGCATTTCTGGTAATAAGAAGACTTGCCCCTGGTGAATGTGGGCTTCCAGCAGGATTCCCCTTTGTCACAGATTCTTTTCAGAACTTTAATGGGCAGAATTTGTAGACACAGCACTTTATATTGCATCACTGCTTCATGCAGCAAGGTGTGAAGAAGCTGGAATGAAGACCAGCACCTCCAAGAATGAGACCGTTGTCCGTAACTGAGTTGAAAAGGGTGGATGGACTATTCTAAGTTGGGAATTAGCTTCTGCTTTAGACTGGGGAGTCATACCTCACATATTTGTTGATAAGTAAGCAAGGGACTGACAGATGGAGTTGGACAGCATCCACAGTGATGTGGACTCTAGTGATCTATCAAGGTGAAGAAAGAGCTCAGCTGAAAGGCAATGCTATTGAATTACCAGCTGAACTACGTTCCAGACCTCATTTATAGCCTAAAGCTTTGTGTAATGATCGAAAGAATTAGATCTCAAATTCAAACGGCTGAAATGAGCTTCGTCTCAAGAGCTGGACTCACCCTCAGAGACAGAGGAGCTGAGAGTGGTGACTAAGGGTGGGCGATAAACTGAAATGTATGCAAATATCTAGAGATGCTTGATATTTGCTTGTTTTTACTGATATCCAGTATTGTCTATCTCTAATTTCTAATACGATATAAACCGATACCAACATATACAGGTGCCCCTCTAATTAAAACAAAAAAAAAATTGGTTGCAAACATCACATATCTCCCACCATGAATGCTGAGGCTTTAAATATAATCATGCAAAATTACAACTACTTCAATTTAAGTTGGTAACAGAAAAAAAGTCACGTTTAATTTGTCTCCAACAGCCGCTGAATTACATTCTCTTTGAGAAAATCGCTGTGTGACGCCTTTAGGCCAACGACCATTATTAAGGTCATGATTAATAAGTTAATAAATAACACAATTTAATTCATGATAAAAAGGTTAAAGCATTTTAGGTTTTGAAAACAGAACAAATTGCTTTGAAGATGATGAAGATATCGCGTTAGCGTTCACACTTGTTTAATTTTTTATTTTAATTCTGGTGCCATTTAAAGTCAAAGTCAAAGTCCCATTAGTTGTCACACACACAGGTGTGTGTGTGAAATTTGTTCTCCGCATTTGACCCATCCCCTGGGGGAGCGGTGAGCTACAGACACAGCCACGCTCGGGAACTATTTGGTGGTTTAACCCCCCAATCCAACCCCTTAATGCTGAGTGACCAGCAGGGAGGCATTGGGTCCCATTTTTTTTTTTCAAAGTCTTTGGTATGACCCGACCAAGAATCGAACCCCTGATCTCCCAGGCTCAGGGCGGACACTCTACCACTAGGCCACTGAGAACCGTGCTTGTGGATATCATATATTGCATATGAAGACATGACTGTAATAATAACTAAAGGTTATCAGCTGTAGGTTTAGTGTGCTCATAGGAAACGTGACAAAAGAACACAAAACACATTTCTCTTTATGGCCTATATTGTTGTCATCATCAACGTTACATGATTTACAGAATACATGTGACCAACTAACATTTCGCATTCTACCACCGGATGTTTGGATCAAAATCTGAACCAATCAAATCTTATATCAGGTGAGAGCCAGGCATTTCCCGTCATGTTCAATGTTTTGCAGCCGGTGGAGAGCAACTGCAGCGCCTTGCTCCAAAATCTGCGGCCGCCTTGATCTCACGAGGTTATCGTTGCCTACGTATGCACGCCATCAGAGCAAGTCGATGTTAAGTCGGACACAAATCTAACCAGCATGAGCTAATCTGTGCAGAATTGGCTCATCTCGAACATGGCCACTGTGTTTACATCTTACATTTAGGCAGAAACAAGAGAACAACACGCTGATTTTGCTTTACACGTTTGTGTCTTGGAGAACATTTGTCTTGTAAGTATGGATTTATTTAGGGAATGTTTGGGCGTGTGTTAAAGTTACGTAGTTGATAAAATGTAAGCAGCATGAGCGTACACATGCTAAGCAAGGCTAATTGCTAAGTGCGGTGCTAAGATGTCTGTAAACGTCAGTATTGTTTTTTTTTTCTGTTTCTGTATATTGTAATTACGGTGATAAAACATTTATAAACATCTTCATTTAAGAAAAGTATCCCTTGGTTGAATTCTTGTGCTTGTTTTAGTTGTTTGTTGTCTAGCCACACATAATTACCTGCTCTAAGGACAGTGGATTCTCACTACACGGGGAAAATTCCAAATTAATCACAAGTTGTGCAAAATAAACTAAAATATCTCAAAAACTAAACCTCAGATCTGTCATATTTGGGCATTTTAAAGGAGAGAGATGACATTGAAGAGTTTGATCGGTAATGTGTGTATGGTGTGTAAAAGTTGAGTCACTAAGGAGTAAAAAACCGAGACCAATATTTTCTGATATTACATTTCAAAGTCAATACCAGCTGAAATAATATCGGGCATCCCTACCAATAGCCAAAGTAATTTTTGCCCATGTTTGTGTGTTCAGTGTTTTAAATAAATGATAAGATGTGTGTAGGTTGGTGATGTTCATGTGCCTTTAATGGGGCCAAATCACGCTATTTTAAATCTTTGAGAGCAAGGTAGGCACAGTATATGATAAAATCTTCCTGTTGGCACTATTGAGATTTTATCTCAAATATGAGTTATTTTTGTCAGTCTGTCTTTGTAGCCGGAAATGAAACTTTCAGTCAACCCCACCTCCAGGGGCCTGAGCTCCACCCATTCATTATGTAAACCACAAAGCATCATGGGACTTCATGAAGCAAAGAATGAGACAAAAAAGTCCTTGGAAACAGAACCGGTGCTCCACCCACACCCGTTCTGACAAAAAGTGTATACAACAGTAGCGTCTTAGACAACTCAAATGTTGTATTGGCTATCTAGTGGTTAAAGCATCTGCCTTCCATCTTGTTTTGCCATGTCCTGATACCGATTTGACTCCTCGTGTCAACAGTCATTTATTTAGCCAGCTGAAGCAGATTTCATTTTTTAGTGGTTGCCATGGTCTGTGTCTGTGTCTCTTTGTGTTCCTCTTGTGTCCCCTGGTCTTCAGCCCTCCAGATATTCCCTCTCAGGTCCTGTGTTCCTTCAGTCTCCCCACCATAGTTTCCATAGGTCTATTATTCCAGCTTTGTGTGTGTGTGTGTGTTTAGGTCCTCCTCCAGCTAGGTGTGTGTGTGTGTGTTATGTCCTCCTCCAGCTAGGTGTGTGTGTGTGTGTTATGTCCTCCTCCAGCTAGGTGTGTGTGTGTGTGTGTTTAGGTCCTCCTCCAGCTAGGTGTGTGTGTGTGTGTGTGTGTGTGTGTGTGTGTGTGTGTGTGTGTGTGTGTGTGTTTGTGTCCTTTCCCAGTTAGGTCTGGTGTCCTCTCCTGCTCCTCCTCCCTGATTAGTTATCACTTTCACCTGGTTCTCTCCCCTCACACCAGCAGCTCACCATCCTCCCATCATGCCCCAGTGTATTTAAGCCCTGTCTTGTATCAGTGTCGTGTCGGTCCATTGTTGTTTGTATTTCTGTCGGCGTTTGTTCGTGCTCTGTCTGAGCCTTTTTTGGTCTCCAGGTTTTTGGTGCTCTAAGAGAGCTTTGGGTGTCCTTTGCTCCAGGACTTTTGGACTTCCAAAATAAAGGGATTTTACTTTACCAACTTCTGCCTCGAGTCATCCTGGGTAAATCTGCATATTTGGGTCCCAAACATCCCCACAACGTGACAGTGATGCACTGATATGAAATGTTTGGGCCGATACCGATATCCAATATTAATATCACTGTTATGGCCGATAACTAATATTTACCGTTACCGATATACTGACATTAATGCTCCTAAAAGCAGCAGATTTTGTATAGAATTTATGTTATTATGTGCACACACCACAGACATTTTCACTTCTGAGATGATTACAATCACTGTCACATGATGACTAAACAAATACACATCACCCCCCTCACCTTCTGAAATAGATAAACACATTGGAAGCAATATGGAAAAAATATCAGTTGTTAATATCGGCCCAGTTTTATTTATTGGACCGATACCGATACTGATGCCGATATATTGTGCATCCTAAATATTTTTACATATTAGTTTTATTGATCATTATCTGCAAAATATTTAGCATCTCTAAAGATATTTGAATTTGGTCATTTCCAAGCATTTTTGTTTCACTGCTCTGGATGAGGCACAGAAGTCCCAGTGATCTACTCTGCTCAACTCACACAGACTCAAATGGGCTTCAGCTGGCTAAATAAACACAGAAAAAAAAATAGATTGGTCCAAATATTTAAACAGTTTACAAATACAGCGATAAAAGTGTTAAACTGGCAAGTGTAGTTACAAAATAAGAAAATATATTTCTGCTGAAACTGGGATTCCAATGCAAGGCAGGTGTTCCACCCACTACAAAAAAGTTTAGTCACCTTAGACACATGTTCTGTGCTGACCATTATTATTATTATTATCATTATTATTATTATTTTTACAGCAATGTTTTATCCCCAACACAGAGGTTGTCAGAATATCCATGCTAGTACCAGTGGAGGTCTTGAAAGGTGTGGAACACTGAAAATTCATTTTTTAATGATCATTCCTGATTGTTGAGGCGATTTGGGCATCTTGTATGGATACTTTCCATGGATATTGAGTTTAAGACAAGTCCCACCTGGGAGACACCTTGGAAAAGACCAGGGACTTGCTGGCTGCTCTGGGAATTCCCGATAGTGGGAGATGGAAAACTTGGAGATCTGCTTCCAGATAATCTACAGAAGATGGGTGGATGGACATCCTGATTGTAAAATAAAATGCAATGTCATGACCAAAGAGCTCAACTACATTCATGAAAGTTACAGACCATGGGATCATTCTTTAGCATTTGGAGATGGTTCCTACTTTTTCTTTTCGAAAATGTCATTTTTTTTCCAATCATTTTTATATTTAATTTGAGCAATAGCCTCTTCCTTTGCATAATGTGTGCAGAGTCCAACTTTTTAAAGTGCAACTGAAAGGTTTTTCAACCATTTTAAATAAATCTTGTAGGTTGTGGCTCCATTTTGGGGTAGATTAGAGCCATTTGTCATCTGCGAGTTTCACAGAAAGGGTTCTCTGTATTTTATGCTTACCTGTGTGTGTGTGTGTGTGTGTGTGTGTGTGTGTGTGTGTGTGTGTGTGTGTGTGTGTGTGTGTGTGTGTGTGTGTGTGTGGCTCTGTGCTCGTGTCGTTCTCTGTGTGCTTGTTCCATTGTGTGCAAGTCATGTGCGTTTTACCTCCTCTCAGAGGCCTCATAAAGGTTAGCTGGCTCACTCAACAGCTGATGGTAAATTTATCCTCCTTTCACACAGTCCCACACACACGTTGAGTACTTTACTGTATCAAACCACATCCTCGTGTTACCACACTAAAGAGATGCATAAAAGTATTAATCCTCAAATGATAGGTGATTGCGAACACAATATGGTGGTGACAGCTTGAGTGCTAATACTCCCTCGCGTTCATCTCTGGTGCATTTGAATGCAGAATAATGTAGTAAAACATCAGGATAAAAGACTGTTGTTACTGTCAAACAGGTACAAATGGATTGTTATGAAACAAGCTTGCAGGATGCCCAAACTGTACTTTTAATTTTGTATTCACTCTCATGTTTATATTTGGAAATTACAAGCCTTTCTCTGTAGCATTTAATATTTACCAGTGCCATTTAGGAACAAAAGGAAACAAATGCTCCCATCCACAGAGCACTGCAGGAAAGAGACCATTTTTGGAAATGTAATAGTTTTTGGTTTTCCTGCCTAGAATGGCTAACCCACTGTTCTTTTCACCAGCATGCTCAGAGGTGTTACTCCTGCATTAAAGACAGAAGTATTCCTCTCAGACTGAAATGAAAGACCTCCTGCACTTTTTGAGTTACGTAAGAGCAGCTCCTTCTGTTTTATTTTATTTTTTTCATTTAGCCGTTTTATGTGTGATTGTCATATTGCTGACATGTTCTCACTGCTGTCAGCTCAGTCACATGCTGACATTATTTGTGGGTGAAGGGTTGCCTTGCAGACATTTTAATCCAAGTGTTTTCCCACCACATCATGACCCCGAAGGCCTGGAGCCAGTCTTTATGTAATAAACGACTACACATGCAGATGGGGATAAGCTCTTTTATATTGTATTTTTCTATCTTATAAGCCTCAGTGGAAGTTGTGTTCGCTGAGCTAAAGCTTTGGGTTTCTACTGAAAAGCATCAGTTGTTTCTAGTTCATGTACAACGTTTTGCCCAGCCAGCGTGTTACACTGAAGTCAACAAACCAAAAGATCAATGCAGAGTTCTGTTAAAAATGCAGTGGAAGATATTTAACTTGAAATTTTTTTGCCATATTGCCTCAAATGCTTTTCACACACTGATGGCAACCAATAAAATTAAATGTTTCTGTCAAAAACAGGAATACTTGTAATCACCTCTGAAATTTCTTTCTTGGATGAACTTCATCCAATCGTGAACTAAGGTTGGGCAATTGGATGAATTATTTGACTGGATTTTGCCAATAAATTTTTATTAGCGATATTTTTTCATGCGTATGAATTAGACTCGCAGATCGGGCATTGCAAACTTCCATGTCATTTGTTCTATAAACATATAGATATTACACATCATTAAAAAGTTAGGATTCCAGTGATTTGAATGGCAATCAAGATTTCAACCAACACTGTAGACAGAGTAAATGCTTTAGTCAAACCACTCGAAAATTCAAAATGTCGTTTGAAGTATAGGCTGACCGATATGGTTTTTTAGACCGATACAGATTTTTAAAGAACTTTGTTGCCGATGGCCGATATCTAAAGCTAATTATTAGGCTGACACACACACACACACACACACACACACACACACACACGCACGCACGCACGCACGCACGCACACACACACACACACATATATATATGTATATACATATATATATATATATATATATACATTCATATACATATATATATTTTAGCAGCACATTGATTGTGAAAGACAACTGAACACTCACTGTGTACAATATAATTTAAATAAGTCAATAAATCTCTTAATATTTGTTGAACTTCAAATATAAAATAAACTCAAAATATAAAAAAATAAACTGTTTCTTAGGGTCCTTTCTTCAGTCTAGTAGGGGCGGCAGTTGGCCACACAGGTACCTGATTTTCTATTTATTTAATAATTTATTTATTTTATCGGCTTTTAAAAATCCTTTCGGCCGATGGCCGATACAGAAAAATTTAAATATATCGGTCGGCCTCTAGTTTGAAGCCTCACGTCATTGACAGAATAGTGCCATCCCCAACATGAATGTTTGTTTTACATGCAGAAGTAGAAGTAGAAGTAGAAGTACTCCAATAAAATAGTTGGTCCACAACAAGTCTTGCATTATAGATAATAAACCGCAGAAAACATTTAAAATTTCTTTCAGATGTGTCTCTTATAATCCCTATAATCCCTAAGTGTTAGCTTCTAACTTTTGAGTCAAATCTTCCTTAACAGTAGAGGAAGGGTTACCTTGCTCCTCTGCTAGGGCAAAATCATTAGCTATTTTTATTTGTGTAGTGTGAACGAACTACAGTACAGTATGGCAACAGTAGAGGTAGAGTGGGTTTTCCAGTAATCGGTGGATTGTAGGATCAAGCCCAGCTCCCAGCAGAGGATGCTGCTGTTGTGTCCTTGGGCAAGACACTTACTTAGCCCACATTACCTGCAGGTGGTGCTCTGTCAGTGCGCCGCATGGCAGCTGTGCCTACAGCATTGCTCATCATCACCAGGGGGTTTTCCAGTGTAATAAGCCCAGTCCTGCCTGCTCGATCTCTGCTCTAGAACCAAGAGGCTTCTCTCTCTTAAACGTTCAGTGGATACAGACTCCAGAGAATTCCTTGATGGCTCAGAACTTTAGGGAGACCATCAGAAGCCCGGATTCTCCTTGGCTGTTATGTAGATGTGGTATGTTAGGAATTATGGCAGAAAAGATTAAACAACCTTACCTTATGTTTTAATGGTATTTTGACAGTAGTCTGGAGATGTGTCCAGGGGGAGGAGCCTAAAGAAAGGGGGTTGGACCTTTCAATTGTGATTTTTCAAAATGAAGTTTGCTGGAATAGCTTATCATCTACTCCACCTTTAGTCACATCCAAACATTTAAGTCCGAGCAAAGAATAGATAATTGTGTTCTGAACATTTGATCTAAACATAAATGATGAATGAAAATCATAAAATGCATGAAAATGGGCTTTGTTTTTTTCTGAGAGTAAAAGAGGTGTGTCCAGTGAGGACAGTGATCGATGGTTCTCACGCCGGCCTGAATGAAGCATAACAAGGCAAAGATTAACCAGCTGGGACTCACTCTGAATGGATCGAATGTTCAACTTAACCAACACCATGAGCCTTTAGTTTCAGAAGTCAAGGCGACATGTGAACAAAAACTGTTTCCTTCCACTTGAAAGTTTACAAAATCGTTATGAATCTGTGTATTTTCAGCCTGATTTATTTTACTAAACCCAAAATAGTGTTTCATGTCATTTTAGGTCTAAACAGCAAGACAGTTTTATTCCTAAACATCACAAAGTCCCACGTGTGTGCTCCTCGTCGGTATCTGGCCTCCGGAAGCACACACTGCGATGGCTCCTCAGAGAAAGAGCTTTCAGGCGGTTAATCTGGTCTCTGTGTGGCTGCCCTCAAGTTCCCAGCGCTACAGCACACTCTGCTGCTTATCAAAAGAAGGGAGACTGATAAGAAATAATCTATATCTGTTGTAATCAATATCACCGAGGCACACTGATCCACCTCTTCGTTTTAACTCAGTAAAAACAACGTAAAACCATCCCTCTAAGTGGTTTTATTAATAAACCGAAATAAATGGATCAATCGTTGCTCATGATGCTGTATTTACCATATTGACTATCAGAAAAAGAGTTCATTTTAAACTAAGACCCATAACGTTTTTGTATGAAAGCCGATTCCAGAATCGCATTATTAAAAATATATATTTTTTATTTTTTAATAGAAACGTATGAGATGTTAAATATTTTTGCATCCCTACAATACATTGCCTTAAGGTACAACACATTTGCAGTGATCTCTAGAATAGATTAATGCCTTGTGAGTCGATCTCTGACGCTGCTGTTTCAGGAAGCTAGCCAGAGGAGAGGGGAGCAGAAAACGACAGTATCAGGGGTCTTACTCCTTATTTTTTCCTGATATTCGGACATCTAATCACTTATTGGCTAACAACACACCTCTACCGCTGTTTGCTCTGCAATGCTGATGTTTTATTGCCGTAAGAAACACAAGCTTAAAGGAGTTCTGTCATGTTGTGGTCAGAGTTGCTAATGCTAACAGTTTGATTCTAGTAGTCAAGATGTTGTCTGCTCTCTCCTGGACACCAAATTAATAACAGCCTTTCTTGTCCTGAGCCAAGATGTGACTTGTGTGTGCTAATTTTCAGTGTGATGTAGATCAGAGTGTTAACCAGTCTATTTTCTATTGGGGCCTAATGCAGGAAATAGGGGTAGAAGACTATTTTCATGTTCAGCCTGCATGAGTGACAAGTCGTTTATCAAAAATAACAAGTAAAAAATGGTTTCTCAGTTAACTTAATCTTTAAAGGGATACTAAGCATTTTTGGCTTGCTTTTCGCACCCCCTAGTGCCCGTTTATTTAAACCAAATGTCAAACTTATCTCCTTACTTTGCATTTGTCTTTTTAACATCTTAAAGTTAGAATATGGAACATTTTAATAAAAACACTATATTTAAAAATAAATAATACCTCCACAGGGCATTTAGAGGTGTGCAGAATGAATGTACAGTTTCTCCTTTAAAAGCTAAATAAAAATAATTATAATCTAAATTTTATTTTGTCGGGCAAACCACTGGGCTTATGTTTACATCTACCAGCCACAAGAGGGCACCGTTGTGCTAAAAAGTTCGCTCAGCAAGGCAAGGTTGGGACTGTGTAAAATGGTGACCTTGACAAGTCAAACAGCTGATTCTGAGTCCAGAAGATGTTCTAACGGTAAATACTGTTGTAAAATAAAGTTATTAGTAGAAATTAGTCATTACCCTGTACAATTGTCTCTGAAAATGGTGCTGGTACATGTCAGCAGTGAACCAATTCCCAATGGCTGGAAAATTTGTCCTGTTGTAGCAATACCACCTCTGAACACCAGAGTTCACCAGAGTGTACGCGTTCCATAGTCAACCTTTAAGCGAACAGCTGAAACATCTCCTCAGCCTTCATTAGTTTCTATAGGAGTGAATCATCACAAAATCAAACAAATCAGCTGGTATTCTGGCCACAGAGGGCGGTGGGGGTCTGAGTAACATTTCATTAACCCTGTAAATGGTCATTTTAGCACATACTGGCTAAAGAAAACAATTTAAAAATTTGAAAAAGTTGCATAGTATCCTTTTAAAAAGTACCAGAGTGGGGTGGGGGGTAGAAAGATGAATCAGTTTTAGAATCGCATTGCGATTGTCTTAATCATGATCAAATCAAGAGGAGCATAAAAAAAATCCACATCTTTGTTAATTGCAAACAAATAGATTTGTTCTGGCTGATTATACAAAAAATTTGCATGATGCTCATATGGCACAACTTTATTAACTGTCTGGACAAAACAGTCGTAACTGATTCCGTGGGATGATGAATATGTGTATCTAACTATTCGTTTTTTATGGAGAATTTAGCTGAAAACCTTTTGAGATGTACGTGGTGTCGATGCACACGTCAGTGAATCAAAAGGGAAAAATGTGAGAAAGGTCAGAATGTAATTTATTGATAAAACACTGATATTTCCTATGAAGGTTTATGCAGCTGCTGAACATTTAAATAATCCTGCAGCAGTTTCCAAGAAGAGTTTAACTTCAGTAACTATTTCTGAGAACACAGTGTCCTGACAGTCTCAGAGTGATTCTTCAACTCTGATTTTCACTAAATTAATCTACTGCTGCGTCTCACCATTCCTAGAAAGTTTAAATAATGAGTCCGACTTGTTTTGCCAATTCTGTCACCCGAAAAACGATCCATTCATTTGACAAAAGCTGGCTGCAGACTTGGTTGGAGGATCTTTTCAAACATAACTTCTGCTGCTCCAGTGAGCCATGATTTTTGACCCAATCCTGAACATATCTATCTTTACAGTTTAATTAACTATTATCATCAATTTATACGCATTCCTGTTTTATTGAGAAAATTTCTTGATGTTTTTTTTTGTTTTTTGTTTTTTTTTGCACAAACTGGATGTATGACTAAATTTAACCAGAAACTGTGATAAAGCAGGAATATAAAAAGAAGAAACAAAGAGTATTTTAGATCCTCTGGATTACTATTAATAATTTAAAAAAAAATTGGTATGTGGTGAATTTCATGTATGTTGATGATGTCTTTCAGTTTCCTGTCTGTTGTTATCTGATTAAATAAAAAGTTTATTAGAACAGAAAAGTGGTCTGAAGGAACACTCTGGATCCTCTATAAAAACAAAAACAATGATTCTTTCTGAGGCAGGTTAAAATCTCCTGGTTTAGCTCCTTGTCCTAGCCGAGAAATGTTGTTATGAACAGGAGTGCCTCCAGAAAATTTTGATAGGGGTGACCAGAAGGGGCCAAAGAAATTTTTGCGGTGGCACACCAAATTGGTCCTCGTGGTAACTCTGGGAGAGTTTAGCTTGTGGCGATTTATTGCTTTGCACCTTTGTTTTTATTAAAACAAACTAAAAAAAAACCAGTACGTATCAATAAAATTTAACTTAAATTTCACAAACACATTTTTGGAGAATACAGTTCAGTTATTTAAAACGTCGTCGTCGTCGTCGTCTTCCTCCGCTTATCCGGGTCCGGGTCGCGGGGGCAGCATCCCAACTAGGGAGCTCCAGGCCGTCCTCTCCCCGGCCTTGTCCACAAGCTCCTCCGGCAGGACCCCAAGGCGTTCCCGGACCAGATTGGAGATGTAACCTCTCCAACGTGTCCTGGGTCGACCCGGGGGCCTTCTGCCGGCAGGACATGCCCGAAACACCTCCCCGGGGAGGCGTCCAGGAGGCATCCTGACCAGATGCCCAAACCACCTCAACTGGCTCCTTTCGATCCGGAGGAGCAGCGGTTCTACTCCGAGTCCTTCCCGAATGTCCGAGCTCCTCACCCTATCTCTAAGGCTGAGCCCGGCCACCCTACGGAGGAAACTCATTTCGGCCGCTTGTATCCGCGATCTCGTTCTTTCGGTCATTACCCAAAGCTCATGACCATAGGTGAGGATTGGGACGTAGATCGACTGGTAAATCGAGAGCCTGGCTTTCTGGCTCAGCTCCCTCTTCCCCACGACAGATCGGCTCAGCGTCCGCATCACTGCAGACGCCGAACCAATCCGCCTGTCGATCTCCCGATCCCTCCTACCCTCACTCGTGAACAAGACCCCGAGATACTTAAACTCCTCCACTTGAGGTAGGACCTCTCCCCCGACCCGGAGGTGGCAAGCCACCCTTTTCCGGTCGAGAACCATGGTCTCAGATTTGGAGGTGCTGATCCTCATCCCAGCCGCTTCACATTCGGCCGCGAACCTACCCAGCAAGAGCTGAAGGTCAGAGCTGGATGAAGCTAGGAGGACCACATCATCCGCAAAAAGCAGAGACGAGATTCTCCTGCCACCAAACTCGACACACTCCACACCACGGCTGCGTCTAGAAATTCTGTCCATAAAAGTGATGAACAGAACCGGTGACAAAGGGCAGCCCTGGCGGAGTCCAACCCTCACTGGGAACAGGTCCGACTTACTACCGGCTATGCGGACCAAACTCTCGCTCCTCTGGTAAAGGGACTGAATGGCCCTTAACAGAAAGCCACCCACCCCATACTCCTGGAGCGTCCCCCACAGGATACATGGGCTCATCCAACTGTGGACCCACCACCCGCAGGAGGAACATGAAGGGTCCGGTGCAATGCGAATCGGGTGGCAGACCAAGGCGGGAGCCTTGGCGGTCCAATCCCCGGACAAGAAAACTATTTAAAACGTTATTTCAAAATTTATATTAAAATGCATTTTTTGTTTTGTTTTGTTCAATTCACCCATTGCAGTGTTCACAAAATCTATGGAGATAAAAGCTTTTTAAAAATGGTGAGATGCAGAAACATATGTAGTTTTTTATGCTGATTATTTCTTTACTCATTAATTGTATTATTTTTATTTTGTTTAACAATTATGTCTTGAATAAATAAGATCAATTTATGGTTTGAGTGAACATTAATACGATTTATTAACACTGGCTTTTGCTGGGGGGGGGGGGGGGGGGCAACAATGGCCACCCCTGACCACCCCTTAGGGGCACCATTGGTTATGGAGACAGTTTGCTGCTCACAATCCTTTGTAGCAGCCTTCCAAAAGCAAACTGGCAAAACTTTTTTATTGTCACTTACTGTAATTTCTGGACTATAGAGCGCACCTCAATATAAGCCGCACCGGGCTAAAAGCCGCACATATCTACTGAATTGAAAACTTAGTTTAACTGAACGTAACTGAACTGATCAGTAGCAAACAAAACAGAAAAGTTATTGATTAGTTTATTCATCGTCCTCCTGCGCACTGAAACCACTGAAGTCATTTTCTTCAGTGTCGGAGTTGAACAGCCTCAGAAGAGCTTCGTCACAGACCTTTTTTGTGGCAATGTCAGTGTCGCTCTCTGTGTTGCTGTCGTCATCCCAGGGTGAAGCTGGGAAAACAAGCAGCGCCGTTTTACTGTGAAAAAAAATCCTCCTGGGCACTTTCCGTAGCACTCCTTTAACCATTCCTTCATTAGACTTTCTAGCATCCATCCTTTCTGGTTGACTGAAGCCGCAGCTTATTATAAGCCACATGGTTCAAAGCGTGGGAAAAAGTAGCGGCTTACAGTCCGGAAAATATGGTGCACTTCACACACCCTACAGGGATGGAAGAGTTTTGCACATTTGTTAACTTGTCGTGATTTTGGGGAGAAGATGTGAACTGATGGAACCTGGCAGCGGTGGCTGCTGGATGCTGAAAGCCTGCTGCTTGTGTATTGACTGTGTAGAAGGCGAACATTAGAAACGGTTGGAGGTGTGTGTCTGTTTAAATCTGCTGTAAAAGAGAGTGGCTGCACAAGCCTGAGGTGAGGTAGTGACATTACTCCACAGCAGCTGACATCATCATTGACAGTAATGGAAATGAGTGAATGAGTTCACGATGGAATGTGTCCGTGTCCCTGAATGCTTTCCTCTCACTTAGTCATGTTTTTAAATGATTAATCAGATCTTTTGGCGTTTTTCTCCACAGAGTTATAAATAATAGTGGTATCTTATTTTATGCAGTTTTTACACTGTAAAATTTTCATTACATGATTAATTTTATTGGAATATTGGTTATTTGCTGCAGAGTTTAGCTTAAGAACTAGCTGCTCAAGCACTTTGGTTTGAATTTTATTTAAAATCAGCTGAAACAATTATAAAATCTGTAATTTATGGCTATGTAAACATAATAAAATATCATTTGCATGAACTAAGATAGCATTATATTTATAAATAACTCACCTAATTGATCAGAATTGTTTCTCCAAACTGAGGCTGTTCAGGCAGGTTGGATATCAATTTTTCAAAACCTCACAGAAACTCAGTTAAAGGGATACTTTGCAACTATTTATTAAGCCTGTATGTGCTAAAACGACCTTTTACAAAATTACACCTATTGAGGACCACTGGATTAAGGTGTTAAAAAGACGAATGCACAGTGAGGAGATAGGTTTTGCTTTTGGTTCTACAAACGGACACTAGGGAGTGCTAAAAGCATGCCAAAACCACCGAGTTCCCTGTAGCCTTGCCTGTTTAGCTCTTTGCACTTTTGATTATATCAATTTTAAACGTTGTATTACAGACATAACCACATTTTTCCCTATTCCTATCTCCACTTATTTAAATAAACTAGTATTTTTACAGACTTGTGTTGAAGTTAACATGTTAGAGTAAGGGCGTAGGAACTGATAGGAGGATGGCACATTCTTTCCACTAAATGATGGTTTGGAAGAAACAAATATTTTAAGATATTTTACTGACTTAAAATCATCAGACAGCATGGGAAAACTTCCACTGTTATGCTGTTATTCCGTCTTCCACCTTCGGAATATAACTAAGATTAATAATAATAATAATAAGATTAGAAACATCTTGTCCAGAAGTGATGCTGAAAAACTAGTTCAAGCATTTATTACCTCAAGACTGGAATTATTACTATCAGGAAGTCCACAAAATATAGATAAAATAATAAAGGCTGCAACTAGAGTTCTGATGAGAATTAAAAAGAGAGATCCTAGACTGCAAGTTTATCGATGGTTTCTATATCTAAAAATAGGATGGGAGGCAGATCTTGTAGTTATCAGGCTCTTCTCCTGTGGAACTAGCTCTCAGCTTTAGTCCGTGTGGCAGACACCTTGTTACTTTTAAGACTAGGCCTAACATTTTTTATTTAATAGAGCATGTGATAGAATTCTGAATGATGTTAGCCCAGGTTTGGACAAGTGCTCTAGTGACTTCACCTCATTGGTGCAGCCGTGCAGTGTGCACTCTGCTATTTTTGTGGTCAGTGAACCCTTTGATCTGCTTAGTTCAAAGTATCTCACGAGATGGAAAAGTAGGAAGTCAGGCAGCAATTTTTCTGGAGGATTGAGAGGAGGTGGAAGATAAGAGACGAACAGGATTGGAAAATAGTCAAATAAAAAAAACAAGAAAATTAAACAAAGTGCTTGAAAAGGAAAATGTTGGTAGATATATCACACTACACATTTTTAACTGTATAAAGCAATCATTTATAAGCATGTAATATTTATGTATTTGGTACAATTTAGATCACATTCAAAACTCAGTCCCACACCCAGGGCCGTTTGAAGGCACTTTCAGGGCCAAGGCAAAATAGACATACTTTTACATATATTCTTAATAGTAACACATTTCTTAATGTGTTTCCTGAACGAGTGATGCTTTATGGCAGATAAACTAAAGAAATTACATAAATACAGAAAGTAAGAAACGCATAAATGATTAAAAATACTTAAAGGACATCTCAAGTGTGTTCTCCTTTTTTCTTAATGCATTTCTAAACTATCAAATCGGGACTTGGTATAGGCAGATTCTTAAGTCAAGTGACTTGGACTTGGATCGGGAGCAAAAAATGTGATCGGAACATCCCTTTTTAAAAAATAATTTATCTATGTTCATCTTCATCTAATCTCCAACATGAAAACAGTCAGAAACAGGTGAAGGTGAGACAGGGCGAGCCAGACCTGCAGAGGTGTAGGTAGGTGCTACAATGGAGGGTGATGAGATTTTAGATGGTAAATAAATAATAATACAACAAACATCATTTTAATTTTGCAAACATTTTCATCCACTCAAACAGCGTTTTCTTTCACCTTTACAAATATGTCTTTACTAGATTTCGGTGGATATTTAGCAGTTTTGTCTAATTAAGACTTATTTTTGTTCAAACCATTTAAGGATCTGTCAGGTTCCTTAGTTCTGCAGTGCTATATACATATGGACAGTATTTTAGTGTTATGTATATACAATTATTGCACAGTATTGGTACAGTTCTGCAGCGCTATATACATATGGACAGTAATAGTGTTATGTATATACAATTATTTCACATAGAATTGGTATAAATAGTGGTGGTCAATAGAGGAAGTGGGAAGTGGGGGGCTGTGTTATCGGTGCATGTGTGAGTTCAGGGTGGTTATTGCTTTGGGGAAGAAACTGTTTCTGAGTCTGTGGGTTTTTGTATTAATGCACCTGTAGCGCTTCCCTGAGGGAAGCAGTCTGAACATGTTGAAGCCAGGGTGGGAGCTATCCTTGATGATGTTTGCTGCCCTACTGAGGCAGCGGGAGGAATAAATGTCCATCAGGGAGGGGAGAGGACAGCCGATGATCTTCTGTGCTGTCTTTACCACACTCTGAAGCCTCACTCTATCCGCCTTGGTGCAGCTGCCATACCATACCATGATGCAGTAGGTTAGCAGGCTCTCAATGGACGAGCGGTAGAAGGTCAGCAGCAGGTTGGATTTCGGCTTGTACTTCACGAGGACTCTCAGGAAGTGCAGCCGCTGTTGGGCCTTCTTGATGACCGCTGAGATGTTTTCTGCCCAGGAGATGTCAGCCGAGATGAGGACACCAAGGAACTGGAAAGTGTGGACCCTCTCCACACACTCCCCGTTGATGTAGAGGGAGGCCAAGTCGGTGCTGTGTCTCCTGAAGTCGACAAAAGCTCTTTGGTTTTCTTGGTGTTCAGGGACAGGTTGTTTTCTGAACACCATGCTGCCAACTTCAGGACTTCCTCTCTGTACTCTGCCTCGTCTCCCTTCGAAATGAGTCCGACTACCGTGGTGTCATCAGCAAACTTAATGATGAGAGTGTTATTGTGGGTCAGACTGCAGTCGTGGGTGTACATAGAATACAGGAGGGGGCTCAGCACACAGCCCTGTGGGGAGCCAGTGCTCAGTGTGCGAGTGGAGGAGAGATGAGGGCCGAGTCTCACAGTCTGGGGCCGGTTTGTGAGGAAATCCTTTATCCAGGCACATGTGAGAGGAGGGAGGCCAAGAGTGACCAGTTTGTTGATGAGGATGTCCGGGATGATTGTATTAAAGGCTGAGCTGTAGTCCACAAAGAGCATTCGGACGTAGCTCTGCCACTGCTCTAGATGACTCAGCACAGCGTGGAGGGCTGTGGCGATGGCGTCTTCTGTGGATCTGTTTGCACGATATGCAAACTGGTGGGGGTCGAATTCTGGGGGGAGGTGATCCTTAAGCCAGGCGTACACTGTGCGACTTTTTCACTTTTTTGAGCTGATTTTCCACTCGTGCGAGAATCCACGAGATAGGGGCGAGTTTTGCACCGAGCGGTCGTGTAGTGTACAGGGTGTTACGAGAGGCGATTAACACCACGTGACCAGCTACCGATCAGCAATCGTGAGCTCGCACGGACTTCTGGCGTGTTTAATATTTTGCTCATCCCTCGTGAGGGTGTCGCACTGTTGAAGCGGCGCTCCGAGCAGCTGCGACCCAAAAAGTATCAGAACCGCTCACGGCACATGCGCAATCCTGCATCAACACCGCTCGCCCGCTATTTCCCTAATAACACACGCTGTTCGTTTTTGTTTCTACACGTTTTTTTTACTCACAAAGATTGTCAAGAAAGCGTGTTTGTCATGTTCATGTCAAATTAAACTGATCACAAAACACAGATTTACTTTCTTTATTTCATTTTCCTCATCCAACCCCCATAAATCCCTGTGTGTCCTCCTGTGTGTTGTTGCTAGACAGGTGGGACTCGATATTCCTTTTGTGGTTTGACTTGGCTTTTTTAATCCCCCTTTTCAGGTCAGCTCGAGCAGCCCTGTACAGAGCTCTGTCACCTGACCTGAAGGCGGCATCACGGGCTTTGAGGAGTGAGCGGACCTCGCTGGTCATCCAGGGGTTTTTGATTCGGAAAAAACGGAATATTTTTGTCCACTGTCACATTTGCAGTACACAACTTGATGTAGTCCAGTACTGATCCTGTGAAAGTTTCTAGGTCCTGGTGTTCAAATATGTCCCAGTCTGTCTCTGTGAAGCAGTCTTGTAATTTGCGGAGAGCATTTTCCAGCCAGGTTGTAACAGTCCTTGTGGTGGGCCTGGCACTGCGCCTGAGGGGGGTGTAGGCTGGGGAGAGCAGGAGAGAGAGATGGTCGGACTGACCGAGGAGTGGGAGGGTTATGGCTCTATATGCATGCTTGATGTTGGAGTAAACATGATCTAGAGTGTTTTCTCCTCTGGTGGGACATTTGACATGCTGATAGAACTTTGGGAGTACAGTCTTTCTATTGGCCTTGTTAAAATCACCTGCAGTAATGTGAACCCCATCTGGGTGGGCCCGCTGCTGTTTGTTAATGGTGTCCAGCAGGATAGAGAGCGCCGTGTTTACGTTGGCATCGGGTGGAATGTACACAGCCGTGATGATCACTACTGTTAGCTCTCTCGGTAGAAAAAAAGGCCGGCAACTTACCGACATGTACTCGAGGTTCGGGGAGCAGTGACTCTTTATAATCGTCCCGTTGTTACACCAGCTTTCATGCACGTAAATACAGATCCCTCCCCCCCTGCTCTTACCGAAGTCCTTTGTCCTGTCCCAGCAGAGCAGTGCGGCCTGCTAACTGAACGCTAGCATCGGGTATTCCCAGGTGAAGCCAGGTTTCAGTAATAATCAAGGCACAGCAGTCACGAACATAGCGATTTCCCACTAGTTGTAATTCCAAGTCGTCCGTTTTTTGCACGAGGGATCTAGCATTGGAGAGATGGAGGCTAGGCAGAGGTGGCTTGTGTGGTTTGTTTTTTAGCCTCAGCATGATGCCGGACCTACGGCCCCGCTTTTGCTTCCTTTCCCTCCGTCTGCGCCTCCACTTAGTCCCGATAACAATCCACGGGGAGCCCGGTGGTCTTGCTAAATGATCTGGAATGTTGTGCGTGCGAAGGAAGTCCAGTGAAACAGATGTTTGATGCTGGTCACCGATGTCTATGAGGCTCTGGCGGGTGTAGCAAACTTTGAAAGTAGAGCCGATGGTGCAGAAAAAAATAAGAAAGACATACAAACTAAGCAAACTAAACAAAAAAAAAGGAGTACTGAGCCGGAGAGCTGTATGCCGCTGCAGCCGTGTGCGCCGCCATCTTGGAAAAAACTTTGAGTTAGTGACCCTTGCACTAAAAGCCCCACTTTAGTCCCACCTGTAGAGGTGATTCAAACATAGCCATTGCTGCATTATTTTACCAAACAGGATGATGGTTTTCATCAAAACCTGTTTTTCACCTTTCATCAAACAACAAACAATTTCCTTGACTCCTGCTTCTTCTTAAGCCATAGGTCCATCTCTAGTGGGGGAGACCGGGGATGGTTGTAACATGGGTCAGTTGTAACACTTCCAATATCTCCAATCAGGAACCATTTACAAACCATTTGATTAACTCTGCACATGCTCAATGCGGTTTTTATGCCTCATGGGGAAAAGGAATGACCTGCAGCACACACAACAAAATTTAGGAGCAGAAATGACATTTTGATGCCAAAAAGTAACTTTTTAAAACTGTTTAGTTTTTATTATAGCACTGCCTGATCCTCTTAATCAATAGCGATTGCAGATATAAATTCAAATGCAGTGCAGAATTTTTACCTGACAACGGCACAACACTGACAGTTTTAGGCAGAAAATTTAAATTTCAACTAAAATGCACTAAAGTGCAAAACTATTGACTACACGTGTCTGCAGCACGATTAGACACACATTTATATAGTTTATCAGAAAAAAAAAGTTGATCTGGGGGTGACTTGCTCTTTAAGTGAAGAATAAAATATGCTTTGACTGTCAAGCTATTGTGAGAATCCTTTTTTTATATTGTTACTTCTCACCCCAGGTTATGCTACAACTGACCCAGACTATGGGGTGAGTTGTAACATTTTACTCCTTGTGTTTGAGACAAAGCCACATGATTTCTGTTTGTTCTGCAGAAACAAGCTACACCATTTAATAACTGACACATGTAGCTAGTTTGTGTCACATTTTGAATTGTCAAACTTAAAAGGACTTCCAAGCTACAGATGGAAATGTCAAAACTGTTACAACCATCCCCGGTCTCCCCTGCATGTCATAATCAGTTTCCAAATCATTATTTTCAAACAAACAAACTGTAAACATCTAAAGTACACAGATGCTAACTATTTCAAAAATATGGAAACATGGAGCATGTGGTACTTTTCTCACATTTTGATAACCATGAAGCTAAAATATAATTAAAAATCTATTAGAAGCCCTTAAAATGCACTCAAACATGGCAACACCATAGCCTCACATCTAGCACGGTTGGTCTTGAGGTTAAAAGTGTTCCCCATCTCTGTCCTGTTGACCTCTGATGTGAGCATCAACCTCCTCGATGAGCTGAAAGTACAGAAAAGAGTTGGGAAGTGAGGGTGTCTGAGTTCGGCCACAAGACCGTGATGTATACCTGTCACCTTCCTGTCAGGAACGCTACACGGAAACACTGCACAATCCTGCTGTGTCATGCAACACAGTTTGGCACATTCAGGGCGCTTTTCTTCTTTCTATGGGTCCTCCATAGAAAGTTTAAACGAAATTCAAGAACAAGGCACGTAACATAACAATTTCCATGCAAACAAAAAATCAGTGGTGCAGGAGTAAGAACACACACACACAACCAATAAATAAAAAAAATACCTCCTATCATTCCACTCCTGCATGATCCAATATCCAATAATTTAATGTTTCTTTTTTTGTTTGATTGTGTGCTGTTGAAAATGGGCTCCCTTGGGTGTATTTGAGTGATTTTTCACTTACAGTAGCAAAAAGCAGCACCTGCTCCTGCACAGACCTCATAAATCACGTGACGCATTATTAATTTCCCCTGCTTTAGGAGACCCTCTCAGTTGTGACAGAGGCTGGAGATTAGCCACCGATGATACATTCAAAAGGTTTAGGTTCATTTATGATAGTTTGCCTAGAATTATAGTGGACACATTTTGTTTCATGTGTGTGTGTGTGTGTGTGTGTGTGTGTGTGTGTGTGTGTGTGTGTGTGTGTGTGTGTGTGTTTGTGAGGGATTCTTCCAGCATCTACATGACTTGGTGAAGATCTGTGAAGGATGGAACGTTTTTTCTCTTACTGGAACAAGCATTTGAGAAAACATTTTTTTCTCACACACCAGTGGTTCTGAAGAGCTGGTAGCTAATGTGGTTTCTAATCAGTTATGAACGTTTGTGGGAAGTGACATTTTAATGACGTCAGACCACCTAGCTATGAATATTTTTCTGGTTTTCACCCAAATATTTTTCAACAAGAAACAATTCCAAACCTTCTCTGTGTTGGAAAACATTCTACTTTCACTGGGTTTGAGGCTGGTAACTTCAATCTTTTTACCTCGAAGGGAATATTTCTCATTAGTTTTCATGTCAGTTTCAAATTAAAATCATGTGGAAAAATTATGGAGTTACAATTTTCTTGTGATCTCATGCAGTATGGCAAGCTCACACAGTCTTTCAACACTAAATGACGTGAAGACTCGTCAATTTATGTGTGAGATTGTAGATGGATAACTCTAAAACTGTAACTTTTGTGTTTGTCTCAGAGTTTGGGTAAAATCTGTTACTAGGTTGTTGAGATGAGTGTGAGAGAGAGACGTTGAACCGTTGATGCTAAAGTGTTAAGGGAAGATCTTACGTGATCAGTTGGCATTCAAAGTAAATGTTGGAATGAGCTACTAACAAAGAAAAGTCTAGCTGAATGTTCAATAAATCCTAGCCTACAAATCTAGACACTTGCTGTGTGTCAACTGTTCACATTAGACGAGAACATGTTGAGTCGGTAATTGCAGCAGGACCTGCGATGTGTCTATCGTGCACACTTGCTTTGCGATGTCGATGCTCAAATGTAACACCGTGGCAGGATTAATGACCCTTGCATTGTTGTAGTCTACACCAAAACTGTACGCTGCAGCGGGGTACAAGATTGTTAAATAAGTGTACATTAATATCACTTTTCCATCATACAACTTCTCAGATTGAAATAATTTTTTAAACACTCAGCAGCTAAATTATATTGTGCGCGAAGTACAAAGGTCAGTGATTTTCATGCTAAATGTTCACAACAGAAGGCTTTTCTAAAAGTGACAGTGTGTATTTTACCTGGCGATACGGGGCAGTAGATACCTAAATCGTTGCAAGCAAGCAGTATTTTTGTGTTTGAGTAAGGAAAGACCTAACCAACAGATGCCCATTAGGGTCAAAAAGCCCTGAGGAGTGCAAGCTTTAGCAAAATAACAAGCACATCAGAATCCCTTTCATCTCTGGCAACAAGTGAAGAGGTAAATATGTAAAACAACAACATTTAAGAATGATGAAAGTTTTGTAACCGTTTGTTACAAATCAGTAAATGCCTTTTGTCCTTATGAGCTCCCGTAAAAGAAAAACAAGAAAAAAGCATGGCATCTAATATGGCGTCGCCCAAAGACTTGGACCCCCTCCCATGTATTTTAGACCTGATTTTTATGGTTACATGTTACAAAGTTGCCAATATTTTTCAAATACTGGGCATCATTTCATTCATTTTAAACAACATTTTGATGGATATTTCCAGAGATTAATGGTTAAAAACTGCACATTGTCTCTTTAATCAAGCTTCTTAATAATTCAACTGACAGGATCATAGTGTTAGTAAAACTAAATGATTCTTCAGTGTCTGTCTATGCTGAACAGCCTGTGCAGCTCATATCTTTCTGCCAGCAGAGAAATTCTGGCTGCTCATTCAGCTAAGAGATGGGCCAGGTGGAAAGATCCATGTTGTGCTGATGGTCTACAGCTTCGTTCTGCCAAAGAAGCTTGGCTTTGTTAGGAACGGCTTTCTGAGAGCTCACACTTATATTTTTAAACCGAAATTGCAGATGTGGGGATTTTTACACCAATATTCGTTTTCTTAACCTTTATTTTTCATGTCAAAACAATCATCACTTCTCAGGCCCAGATTTGTCTATTTGCTGTTTGTTGTGAAAAAGGTTCCATTATTAAAGCTAAGAATCCCTCTGGGTAGCACTGAAGCTGTTTTTATTAATCTTCTGTAAAGGCAGCTGTTGGGACAGCACTGAGTCCAGAGCTTAATTTTCCCAGATTATATTATATTACTTTCCACCGTATTACTCTTGCAGTGTGTGAATCATTTTTCCCTAGTTTTGTGTAGTTTTGTCATAATTGGAAAGCTTAAATCTTCCAACTGTTTATTTATTTTACTGTGCTTAGTGAGATCAGTTTTCTGCCCCAAAAAACATACTGTATTTAAAAAAGGACCAGAGGATTATTCAGGACTCATTTAATACTTAATGCTGAAATTATTTACTGCTCGAGCAACATAGAATATGTAACATGTAGAGAGCATCAGTGAACAAAAATACCGGCAACAACATAGTTAAATAATAATTAAACCTGAATTATAAGATATCTCACATGGCTGTTGGCGACTAGTTGGACACACAGCATTGTGAGGAAATGTGCAAATATTTACTTGGAATCACACAGAATTGTGCAACACCTTTGGTACAACATGCCCTATAGGTTAACAAAAAAGCACTTGACCGCCTTCGGTTGGTCCAGAACTCTGCAGCGAGGCTCCGAAGTGGAGCAAACAGAAGAGCTCACATCACTCCTATTCCAATGTCTCTGCACTGGTTACCCATTAACTTTAGAGTTCATTTTAGAATCCTGACTATAACTTTCAATGCTCTACATGGTCAAGCTCCTCCCCATGTTACTGAACTGTTAAAGCCTTATGCTCCAACCCGAGCCCTCAGGATCTTCTAGTTCCAAAGACCAGATATAAAAGTCGAGGTGATTGCTCCTTCCAGACTGTTGCACCCCAACTTTGGAATGATCTTCCTTCATCCTTACGTAGTATTTACAGTCTGGACACTTTTAGATGATTATGCTTGTATGACTTTGTTTTATTTTGTTATGATCTATGTGAAGCACTTTGTGATTGTATATCTGCGATAAGTATAAATAGAATGTACTTACTTAACCATTGTACTAAGGCTGCAACTAACAACTATTTTAATAGTCGACTAGTCACCGACTATTGAAACGATTAGTCGACTAATCAGATAATTATTACATTTTCTTAAATTTAGCATGAGATTGCTTTAATTATGTGAAAAATTATAATAAACACAAGAAAGATGGGTACTTCAATGGAAAATGCTTATTTTATTGAACTTTGCTGCTGATCGGCCAATTCATACTAAAAGTAAATAAAAATGCCCTGTCTAACACCAATTAGGCACAGTGCTCAGTCAGTATAGACATAAATGCATAAATAAACTTAAAATACTTTTGTCAGGCACAGTCGGGCATAACATTAAATCTCTTTTTAAAAGCAAAAATGCGTTAAAAAATGTACAATGTACATCCAAAACAAAACGTGTTGGCTTTCGTGTTGTTTAAATCTTACCGAGGTGAGTCAGACTCTGTTTCATTCAACTGTCCGACGTGCTTTCTCTTTACGTGTTCATGCATCACCAAGGTGCTGCCGTGATACGCAAGGACTGCTTTGCAAATAATGCTGGCCATCTTTTTATTCACCAAATCCAGGATAAAATGCTCCCAAACTTTAGATGTTTTGGTACGTATAGCTGCTGTGTTGGACGCCGCCATTTCTGTTAGTTGGAACCCAGCAGAGGAGCTACTGAGCATGTGAGACTCTCAGCAGAGATTGTTATGAAGTGAGATGCCTCACTCAGTCGGAAAAAACACGTTTGGCGACAACGTCGACAATGAAATTCATTGTCGACTATTTCTATTGTCAATATTTGTCAACAATGTAGACGAATCATTGCAGCTCAACATTGTACGTCGTTTTGGATAAAGCGTCTACCAGATAAATAAGCATAAACATAAACATTTAGCTTGCCTTGTGTGCAAATGCCGCAGACATATTCTTGTCACAATTTAACCACAACAATTTGCTACCATGCTACCTGTGAGAGTATGGGGTGCCATGTGTAAAGTCAAACAGTCATAATCGAACAGCAATATTTTTGGTTATTTAGCAAATCATAAGAGAAAAAATTGGGAGTTCACTTTTTCGAAGTCATATTTTCACCATGTTATTCATACATTTATAAATGTTACCAAAAATATTGCTGTTAGATTATGACTGTTTGACTTTACAAATGGCACCCCATATGAGAGTGCGTGTGGGGTGGGGCGCGTGGATTGCTTTGCTACCGTGCGTCATTCATGAGTTTGGAGGGAGGGTGAACCCTTCGCTACCGTGCATCTTCAGTGAAAGCACTGGGGGATGGGGGCTTAGCCTGGCGGTGGGCCAAGCAAGGTCTGGCGGCCTGCCAAGCCTATAAAGTATTGGGAGAAACCCTAAATATTATTTAGCCATGTTTGACATACTGCTACAACATAAGAAAATCGTAGGATCTACTAAAAATTTCTACAAGAATGTTGCAAAAAATACATAAAACACACAGAAGTTTAAAGATTCAACGGTTTGATGCTAATTAGATGAGGAATAGTTTGTTCCTTTGATGCAGAAGGTGACAGCTGTTTGTATGGAAAGCCATTACATCAAAAATTAGAACACACTTTGAAATAGGGGTGCCTGATAAATCAGTATCAACATTTTTTACGCTTCTCAATCAGTTGTACAAGTAAAACTGGGCCAATATTACCAGCTGATGCTTTTTACCAACTTGTTGCTTTTTGCATGTCAAATTGAAGAGGAGGTTGGCCATGTGCTTTTTGTTCTTATGTCACCGGTTTTATTGTATTGTGATGTTTTTATTCTTGTTTTATAAGTTTGCTTTATGGTTTTATTGTTTCCGCAAAGCACCTTGGTGGCATAACTTATGTCTGCAAGGTGCCATACAAACAAAACTGAGTTGAGTTGGGTGTCTGACAGTGATGGTAATGCACATTGTGAGCATGTTTAACTGAGAAGAGATACAATGCAAATGGTGTGGTCGCTTTTACATGATGTTGAAAATGTAGGGAAATATATATGGCCACAAGCAGCCGAAATGTGTTTTCTCCGTAGGGTGTCTGGGCTCTCCCTTAAAGATAGGGTGAGAAGTTTGGTCATCCTGGAGGGGCTTGGAGTAGACCCGCTGCTCCTCCACATTGAGATGAGCCAGCTGAGGTGGCTCAGGCTTCTAGTTAGGATGCCTCCTGGATGCCTCCCTGCTGAGGTTTTCCAGGCACCTCCAACCAGGAGAAAACTCAAAGGAAGACCCAGCACACGCTGGAGGGACCACGTCTCTCGGCTGGCCAGGGAATGGCTTAGGATTCCCCCAGAGGAGCTGGTCCAAGTGGCTGAGGAGAGGGAAGTCTGGGCCTCCCTACTTACGCTACTGCCCCCTCGACCCAACCTCAGATAAGCAGCTTAAAATGGATGGATGGATGGATGGATGGATGGATGGATGGATGGATGGATGGATGGATGGATGGATGGATGGATGGATGGATGGACTGGTAATTGTTCATGACAGCAGTAATAATATTGGTACTGAACCTAAAGTTTATATTGGTACCCTACTTTTTACACAAATGATAGTAAGTAATTAGAGTATTTATTGGTTAATTTAAAGGGGAGATATGATGCTAAATTTGCCCTTTAAATCCTTTTGTGCTGCCATGTGGATTTCTACTGCCTCTAAAAACACATAGAGAAAAAAAACATTCATCCATGTTTTTTCAGTGTTTGGTTTTACGAATTTTGTGGCTAAAACAAACCATTGAAAATAAATCTTTGTTTGTGATGTCACAAACGAGGAAATCAGAATAGAATCATCTCTCACTTAGAGTAGAGCAGCTACTGCTGTAGGAGCGGCAGGTCTACTCCAGGCCCCTCCGTGGTATTAGAGTTTCTCAGCTCATAGCAGCCTAAGCTGGTAATGGGTATACGTGGCCAGCTCAAGCTTGTTTTCCTAATGTAACAGAACTCTGACGCAGCTCATTCTGGAAGGTCCTGATACTGTCAAGAATAAAACTGCTAAAACTGGTTCATGTGAGAGGGATTTTATGCAAAGAACTTACCCACCCAGCTGAGATTATAAACTGGAACAAAAACTTTTTTTTGTAATATTTCACACGTATAATTACAACGTATAATAACAACATGTGTAATACCCAGAGAGAGAGCATTTATTAGTACTCATTACTGATGCAATAAGAAAAGTATTTGGTAAGAACTGGTCTAATAATAAGTGATATCTGTGCGTCCATATTGCTTACAAGTTATCTGTAGTCCTGCACTTCTGTCTCGTTAAGAAATAACCTCTCTTTATTCCACTTCTGTTTCATCTTCATCCTTGTCTTGGTCTGTCAGCTCTTTTCCACACAGTGCTGATGCACCATGACTAAAGGTGTGTCATGAGATGTTTCAGCAACTATCCCCTCTGGATAATAGGACAATGACACAGTTCCAAGTCTATCTCTGGATTCAGGACAGATGACTGTAATTGTTCCGTATCTCTCAGGGACAGCTTGGCTCAACTCGCTCTCAATCAGCAGGTGACACAAAAGAGAGGAACACAAACCAGCAGGAGGTCAGGGCACGAGGAACATGACTTGCACTTCCTGTTTCCCGGCGGTGTTGTTCAGCTGAGATCAGGTTCATTTGCTCATTCATGTCACAAAGTAAAACACTAAAATTAAAAGATTATATTTGAGTGGTTATTTAGTTTATGTGGAAATCTTCAAAGAAAAAAAATCTGCTTTTTAAAATCTAATTAGTTATATTTAAATATTGAAGGTCATTAAAAAGCAAACCCAAAAAGCCAGAACTTTGATCCTTCAACAAAAAGAGAAAAGGGAATAATAATGAAATCATGTCTGTGGGTTTTGGTTTTAATTTGATTGTTGTTAAAATTTTCCTGGATAACCTACTGTTGTGCTAGTTCATCATCTATATCCCTGCCAAGTTTTTGTCCACTTGGATTTCCATTTTTTTCCTGACTGTTAAATTTGTAATTTGAATTTTAGCTTCTGTTATTAAAAAAAAAGACCTGAGTTTTTAGGTTCACATTCACCCTTTTGATTCCACTGGTAATAAATTACCATTAGGATAAAGATAAAAGACCTTAAGACCAACCAGAAACAGTGGGAAAATGTCAGAATTTTGTTGTCGTCGTTGTTGTCTTCCTCCGCTTCGTCCGGGTCGCAGGGGCAGCATCCCAAATAGGGAGCTCCAGACCGTCCTCTCCCCGGCCTTCTCCACCAGCTCCTCCGGCAGGACCCCAAGGCATTCCCAGACCAGGTTGAAGATGTAACCTCTCCAACGTGTCCTGGGTCGACCCGGGGACCTCCTGCCGGCAGGACATGCCCGAAACACCTCCCCGGGGATGCGTCCAGGAGGCATCCTGACCAGATGCCCAAACCACCTCAACTGGCTCCTTTTGATCCGGAGGGGCAGCGGTTCTACTCCGAGTCTCTCCCGAATGTCCGAGCTCCTCACCCTATCTCTAAGGCTGAGCCCGGCCACCCTACGGAGGAAACTCATTTCGGCCGCTTGTATCCGCAATCTCGTTCTTTCGGTCATTACCCAAAGCTCATGACCATAGGTGAGGATTGGGACGTAGATCGACCGGTAAATCGAGAAACCGGCTTTCTGGCTCAGCTTCCTCTTCACCACGACGGATCGGCTCAGCGTCCGCATCACTGCAGATGCCGAACCAATCTGCCTGTCAATCTCCCGATCCCTCCTACCCTCACTCGTGAACAAGACACAGAGATACTTAAACTCCTGCACTTGAGGTAGGACCTCTCCTCCGAGCCGCAGTTGGCAAGCCACCCTTTTCCGGTCAAGAACCATGGTCTCAGATTTGGAGGTGCTGATCCTCATCCCAGCCGCTTCACACTCGGCCGCGAACCTACCCAGCAAGAGCTGAACGTCAGAGCTGGATGAAGCTAGGAGGACCACATCATCCGCAAAAAGCAGAGACGAGATTCTCCTGCCACCGAACTCGACACACTCCACACCACAGCTGTGCCTAGAAATTCTGTCCATAAAGGTAATGAACAGAACCGGTGACAAAGGGCAGCCCTGGCGGAGTCCAACCCTCACCGGGAACAGGTCCGACTTCCTACCGGCTATGCGGACCAAACTCATGCTCCTCTGGTAAAGGGACTGAATGGCCCTTAACAGAAAGCCACCCACTCCATACTCCTGGAGCGTCCCCCACAGGGTGCCCCTGGGGACACGTCGTAAGCCTTCTCCAAATCTACAAAACATATGTGGATTGGTTGGGCAACCTCCCATGCCCCCTCCATCACCCTTGCAAGGGTATAGAGCTGGTCCACAGGTCCACAGCCAGGACGAAAACCACATTGCTCCTCCTCAATCTGAGATTCAACTATCGATCGGACCCTCCTCTCCAGTACCTTGGAGTAGACCTTTCCAGGGAGGCTGAGGAGTGTGATCCCCCTATAGTTGGAACACACCCTCAGGTCACCCTTCTTAAAGATGGGGACCACCACCCCGGTCTGCCACTCCCTAGGAACTGCCCCTGATGACCACGCAATGTTGCAGAGACGTGTCAACCATGACAGCCCTACAACATCCATAGCCTTGAAATACCCAGGACGAACCTCATCCGCCCCTGGGGCTCTGCCGCTGTGTAGTTGTTTGACTACCTCAGCAACTTCTGCCCCCGAGATTGGACAGTCCATCTTCAGGTCTCTCGGCTCTGGTTCATCCTCGGAATGCACGTAGGTGGGATTGAGGAGCTCCTCAAAGTATTCCTTCCACCGTCCGACTATAGCCCCAGTTGACGTCAGCAGCTCCCCATCCCCACTGTAAACAGTGTGAGCAAGTTGCTGCCTTCCCATCCTGAGGCACCGGACAGTTTGCCAGAACCTCTTTGGAGCCGATCGATAGTCTTTCTCCATGGCCTCACCAAACTCCTCCCACGCCCGAGATTTTGCCTCGGCAACTGCCACTGCTGCACCCCGCTTGGCTATCCGGTACCTGTCTGCTGCCTCCGGAGACCCACAGACCAGCCACGCCCTGTAGGCCTCCTTCTTCAGCCTGACGGCTCCCCGAACCTCTGGTGTCCACCAGCGGGTATGGGGGTTGCCACCACGACTGGCACCGGCCACCTTGCGACCACAGCTAGCAACAGCCGCCTCAACAATCGCAGAGTGGAACAAGGCCCACTCGGAGTCAATGTCCCCCACTGCTCTCGGGATGTGGTCAAAGCTCTGCCGGAGGTGGGAGTTGAATACCGTCTTGACAGGTTTTTCTGCCAGGCATTCCCAGCAGACCCTCACTATGCGTTTGGGTCTGCCAGGTCTACGCGGCATCTTCCCCTGCCATCTGATCCAACTCACCACCAGGTGGTGATCAGTTGACAGCTCCGCTCCTCTCTTCACTCGGGTGTCCAAAACATACGGCCGCAGTTCAGATGATATGACTACAAAGTCTATCATCGACCTGCGACCTATGTCAGAATTTCATCAGCAAAATTCAATAATTGAGAAAATTTTTATTTTTTTATTTTTTGGCATTCCTGTGTGTTGCCGTCCTTCTGTGAAGTTAGTCTATCAGTACTCTGAATTAGTCTGCCATGTCCAGTATAGGTCCTGGAGGGTGGTTGCATCACATTTGCAACAGCTCATCAGGCTCTGCAGAAGCCTAACTACCTGCTGGTTGAAATCAGGTGTGTTGAAACAGTGTTAAAACTAAAACATGCTGGATACCAACCCTCAAGGTCGGGAGCTGAATACCCCTCCTATAAGCCATCCGGAAGAATGCAGACACAAAAGGACGCATGTCGCCACCTACTGTACTAGAGTGGAATGAAATTCATTTGAGAGATCGGTTTTCAGACTCCCAGCTTATTACCATAAGATCAACCTAGATCGACTTAGATGTCGATCAGTGTGCATGTAATCGCACTGAACAAGGAAAGACATCAGCAAGGACTTTAGAGCAGGAGCAGTTTTAGCACGATGGACTTGATCATCAAGTGGACCGTGATCTCTTCTGGTTAGCAGAAAGTCAGATGTGTGATAATATGTAAGACAACTAAAGCTTGGACCATTTAAAAAGGAAAGTGATCCTAAACACAGCAGCAGATCCACAGAAGAACTGCTGAAAAATAACTGAATTAAGGTGCTCCGGTGGTCCAGACCTCAATTTGACTGAAATGCTGAGAAACAAATGTTTGCAGACCTCAAAAGACTGGAGCTTCATTGTTCAGAGAACTGGGTCAAAATCACCCTAGAGCCATTTCAGAGACTGATGAAGTCAAACATGAAATCATTTCTTTGAGATTTCTGATTCTTTAATCAAATTTTAGGTTCAGATAAGATTTTCTATTCCATCAGTAACACACATCCTGGTTGCTGCAGGTAGCTGCAGTAACACAGCTTATATCAAGTAAAGTAATCATCAAGCAGCAGCATGTTAGTTTAGCCGTCACTAATCATAAACTGTGCCCAGGTAATCTAGGATGAAGTTTTGTAGTATTACATTAAATTTATATTAGTGCCTAACAGAGCTTATTTCCCTTCCAGCACACATTTGCGTTCATGACCATGAGAAGAGTTACAGGCCCACACCTCGAAATGAAGCCGGAGCACAAAGAGACGTCCAGCGACTCCTTTCTTCCCCACAGTGTTCATTTATTCACACCCTGAGTGAAAATGGACGTGGGTTTTCCTCTGTAGTCTGTTAGACCATTTCGAGCAAAATGCAGGAGAAACGAAAAGAGATGAAAAGTGTTAAAAAAGTGCACCAGGGATTTCTGCTAGAGAATATGAGAGCGAGGGGACAGAAAAAAAATCAAGAGATATGAAAGCGAGAAATAATAAAATAAGCGTTCAATCAAACAGCTTTTTGTAAAAATCCTGCAGAGAATCATGCTGATATTAGACAAGATGCTGTATTGGATTTTGGATAACTGAGAATTTGTTGCTGTAAATCAGTACAAAAACAGCCTAGATGCTTCCAATCTTCGTCTGCTCACATAAATGTCTGCTTCAAGAAAAAGATTAGTACGTTAAAATTCCTGTTTTAAAGGTTTGCACAAAAGCCCGAATGAAAGAGTTAAAAGATATTAGGTAAGGGAGAAAAATTACAAACAGAGAGCGAGGGAGTCAGAGAGAGTTGTAGGAGTGAGAGTAAGTGAGTGGGAGCTTAAGAGCGAGAGAGCAGTGGAGAAGGGGTTTGCGTATCTCTGAAACAGGCCAAAGCTTGAATGGCCTCAAGCTGTTCTTGTCATTCATTTGTACCGTTTGCCTGCAGTCAATATTTTTATTTTTTTCTTTATTTTCTGTCCATTTGGGGGCAGCACAACTAACCAAATACAACTGCATTAACATTTAGAATTGTGTTGCAAATCTTCTCATCCCTTTAGCACCTTTCTTCTTATTTCCACTCTTCACAAAGCAATCACCTGCATAAATCTACCAGCTGTGTGTTTGTCAGCACAAACCCACACCTGTCTACTTAAAACACCTGTCTGATGCATCTGTAGATGATGCCACAAGTGGAGAGCACCAGAGATTAATTCTGGATTCAACAGAACATTCATAAATGCTGATCTGATTTCTTACGAGTTTTGAACTGCAGTGACTTTTTTTTTTGGATGGAAGTGAAGGGAGTGCTAAGGCATTTCTTTCTCCAGCATCACACTGGGTGTGGCGTTTGTGAGGGCATTTCTGATGTCCAAGCCAGGTGCACGGCCTCCCTGTTGTATAAGAAAAGGGTTTTAAGTGACCAATGTGCTCTGGTCAGCCATTGAGGCATTCTCTACTCAGTTCATTTTCTGTAAGTCAGAAAGTTAAAACAAGTAAAAAAAATAAATGGTTTCCCGGTGAAGGACCCCTTTAAACAAAATTAAGATGCCTGAAAGTGAATTTTGCCATTTTTTTGTAATCCGAAAGGGTTGAAAGCACCAAATTCTGTGTAATTCCAATATAATCCAAAAGAGTTTGAATGAAGGCAACTGGACTTCTTTGGTTTCTTGAAGACGTTTTGCTTCTCATCCGAGGAGCTTTGTCAATTCTTACTGGAACATGGGAGAGTCAAGCTTAAAAAATGTAGCTGTCTATTGTTGCTTAATGAGCAGAAACTCACTCTGAATACCCCTCCTTCCTATCCCCGATGAGTCATTAGCCTCTATTGTGAGGGAGTCATTGTGTTGATTAGATGCAGGAGGGTGTGACCTAGACTGAAACTGTTTAGGAATTAGATTCAGAGCTGCGCCATAGGTTCTGGAAAGGTGAAACCTGAGGCCTCCCCTAACTAGTGCAGTTTTATTCCGTTTGATGGAGATATCTTCCTTTACGCCTCTCTCAAACCATCTATCTTCTCTGTCTATAATGTGTACTTTGGTATCTTCAAAAGACTGTCACTTGTCTTTCAGGTGTAGGTGGACTACAGAGTCTTTGCCTGAAGAGGTGGCTCTTCTGTGTTGTGCCATGCACTTGTGTGGTTGTCGTTTAGTTTCCCCTGTGTGAAGGTCTGGACGGTCCTCACTACATTGTACTGCATAAACGATGTCACAAGTATCTTTGGGTGTTTTGTCTATTCGATGGACCATTTTCTGTCTGAAGGTGCTGTTGGATTTAAAGTTTACCTGGATTTTGTGTTTGGAGAAAATTCTTTTTAGTTTCTCTGAGACTCCTGCCACATATTATTCCAGACTTCTTTGTTGATTTCACTACGGCCCAGTTAGGTTATCTGCAGTTTTGGAGAGCTTTCTTGATGTGTTTCTCTTCTTTTTGCTTTCCTTCAGTCTTTGTGAGAATGTTCTTGGCCCAGTGGTGTAAAGTCCTGAAAACTGACATTTTGTGCTCCAGTGGGAGATGTGAGTCAAAATGCAAGTACTGGTCTGTGTGAGTCGGTTTCCTGTAGACGTCAATGCCGAGACTTTCATCAATTTGCACAGCACAGTCCAAGAAGGGCAGTTTAACGCCGTAGACAAGAACATCAAGTTCACCTGAGAAGATGCCCACAACAATGACGTGTGCAAAACATTTTGTCCCAATTCTAGCTTCCTTCCCAAAGAACCAATGACAGGCTTTGTCTTATCAGCCAATCATGTGTCTCAGACAGGAAATCCTGCTCTAATTCAAAATGTAAGTTCTTTATTTACTTCTTGTTAATTTCTCTAAAAACTACCACCACCTATTGGTACAACTTTGGTAGTGAGCAGTACAACAGACCTCTGCCCTCTTGCCATGATTGGACAGGAATCCAAGACTCATGATTGGCTGGTCAGACAAAGCCTGTCATTGGTTCTTTGGAGAAGGAAGCTAGAATTGGGACAAATATTTTGTAACTCTAAATAGCCTGTATTCAATATAGCACCTTCTAGAGTCCTGGAACACCTTAAGGCACTTTACAACACAATCAGTCATTCACCCATTCAAACACACATTCACACCCTGGCACGTCAAACTGTAGACTAACCCCGGCTTTCCACGGGATTCGTCAGCAGCACGTTACTGCAGCATCACGTCATAGCTGCTGATAGGAACCGCTGTGGTCAACAGAACCTTTTCCACTGGAGCCGTCAGCAGCCGTCAGCAGCGCGAGTCGGCCGCGTCTCAGGAGCAGCATGTCGCGGCCTTTACGCGCCGGTTCTATTTTCTACGCGCGACGCGTCTGAAACGGGTCAAGTTCGACATTTTTGGGGAAGGAAAGACAGGAAATCGGACGCGGAAAGGGAGAGAAGCTACCGAGATTTTCAGAATAAAGAACGTACTGCCTTCCGGTTGATTTACTTTTAAAAAAGGTTACTAACTGTGCGTCCCTGTGAGAAGTTATCACCTAGCTAGCGGTCTCCTTTGTTTTTCAGGTCCGTATTGGCGATTATAAAACGGACAGAACATAAAACACAAACCATGTTGTAGTTTTCTCCTGCTTGTTGTTGTGTTTACTGACGAAGTCACTCGTGTGACTTCGTGCTCGGTCGGTGACAGCGGCTCCCCTGCTGCTTCGCGTCTCGTGGGAAGGGCCAAGCAGCAGCTTACGCGAGCAAGACGTGCTGCTGCAGTAACGTGCTGCTGACGGCTCCCGTGGAAACCCGGGGTTAGTGTTTTGTAACTCTAGACTGAGATGTGTGTTTTGAGAGTTGTGATTTGAAACTTGGACATGGATTATTTTTCTGCAAGTCACAAAATGAAAGTAAAATGTTACAAAACGTGAATTACATGCTACAAAACAAAAGTGACAGTTACAAAGCACGTTACAAGTTACAAAACTTGGTGCAAGTTACATGTAGTGTCTCAGTCCTAGCTCCATACCAAGCACACCTGGAGTCAAGCAAGGTGGGCAACTATGCCTGTTGTTTGTGTAGTCTACGGTTGTAACAACTGGTGCGCTCATAAAAAATGATCACCCCGGATTACTATTGACTTTTCTAGCCTACCTGTTGGGATTTGATATTTTGATTTATTTTATTAAATTATATTTATATTCGAACTATCATGCTATACCATGTGTCTGATTTTGTGAAAAGCAAAATAAAATGTTTTTTTTTTTTACTTGTAAACACATTCCACTGTAGAAATACTGTAAATGCACTGGAGATGAATGGAGACTCGTCCAAGATGGTGGCTGCCTACCACGGCAGCTCTAAAAGGCAGTGCCAGTCCTCGAGGTGTCTACATATGTGATATATGTGGTAACTACCCCCCCCCCCCCCCCCCCCGACTCCTGCACACTACCTCACACAGAAAAACCATATTTTAGTTGCTCCCTGCTTTCCCTTTGTCTTCCAGCATTAAAATGATCTCATGGTTTTCAAAGGCAACATATAAAGACAGATGTGTTTTTTACACGTTTATCTGTAATTGGCAGGTCAATTTGTAGAATATATTTTAGATTCTATGTCTTACTAAAATTACCTAACCCTAACCCTTCTAAACTAAAACTAAATCTGGGCTGCATGGTGGCGCAGTTGTTAGCACTGTTGCCTCGCAGCAAGAAGGTTGCAGGTTCGAAACAGCGGCCTTTCTGCGTGGAGTTGCGTGTTCTGCCCATGCCTGTGTGGGTTTCCTCCGGGTACTCCGGTTTCCCCTACAGATCACAACATGCCCTACAGGTTATAAATTATAAGTCGCTTTGGATAAAAGCGTCTGCTAAATGAATAAACATAAACATAAATCTAAACACTGTGGACATGTTGAATTAAAGGTTACACAGTATCACATTCTTTCTTTGTTCCCTCACTATTATGTTATTATGAATGTGCTCACTGCACAGTGCGTGCACGAATGTAAACAATGTTCATTTCATTTTCTCTGGGTGTAGAAGTTAAAGGGGCTGAAGCTGTTCACTGCTCTTAATATCAGACATTTTGATTTATTATTTTCTAGTTTTCATGGTTCTGAATTTGGTTTGACATGAGAAATGGTTGACAGGGACATCTTAAGGCCACTTGTGTTACTTGTACAACAACTTTCCTCTTATAATGAGGAGAGAATGGTTCCTTTATCAGACACAAAAGTTGAACAGATGGAGGTTTTTGTATTTATTCTCTAATGTGTTGTTGTTAGCAGTTTGCGAATCCTTGCACCGTGCCCACATGTGTGCATCTTCTAATGCCAAATAAATCACGAAGTTAATTCAGTTTGAAGCTCAAGATACATCTCAGGAGATAGAGACCGAACTTCAGGTAGCGATCTGGAACGTCCATTTGGAAATTTTGATCAAAATTGTAAGAAAAATCAAAGCAAGACGCAAGATAAGAAATTATGGGGGAAACAGAAGTAGATGAAATGTGTGCAGGAAGTATTATACAGGGAGGATATCCTCAAAGAGGGAGCTAAAGAGCAAGGAGTTGGGGAGGCTGAGAAACAGATGGGATGAAGGGGAAGGTGAGAGATGGCTGGGATACAGGAGAGAGGGGGTCTGGAAGAGGCTGCCAGCATCCTCAGAGCTGACGCTGATGGTGGTGTCACTTTCTACTCCGTTTGTCTGCGGGCAGCAGAGGACGTTGTCGCCCTCTGCTGCCCGCTCTCCCCTCTCTGATGATGCAGTCCCACGCACGATCCAATGTGTAAACCCCATTGTCTCTGTTCATAGTCCCACATCCACGTCTCCTTATCTCTATAGCTTCCTTTATCCATCTTTTGTGTTTCTGTTGTTCGGTGTTTATGATCCTTGTGTTGTCCCAGTCCATTACATGGTTTTCTCTTGTGCAGTGATCTGTTACGGCTGACTTCTTTATTGCTTCTTGTTTAGCTACTCTTGTGTGTCTTCAACTTGTTTCTTTCTCGCACTCCTTTCTGTGTTCTATTGCTCATGTGTTGAGATGGCGTCCGGTTTCTCCTATGTATGTTTTATCGCAGAGTTTGCATGGGATTTCGTAAATGACTCCACATTTATGCCCAGCTGGTATCTTGTCTTTTGGGTGTACTAGTCTGTTTCTAACTGTTGTGTATGGTTTTGTTGGTGTGTTTATGTTGTGTTTTTTCATTGTTGCTCTTATTTTTTCTGTTATGCCTTTGATGTATGGTAGGGTTATCACTGGTTTTGGTTCTTGTCTTTCCGGGCTTTTGGTTCTTTTCTTAGGTTGTTCTTTTCTTTCTGTTGTTGTTTCTTGTTTTCCTTTGTTTATTGCCCATGTCAGGTATCCGCAGGTCTTTAAAGCGTGTTGTATGTGTTTGTCCTCTTGTTTGTGGTCTGTTTCTTCTGTTACCATGTTTGCTCGGTGATATAGTGTTCTGATTACTGTCATTTTGTGTATGGTGGGGTGTTCTGATGTCCATAATAGATATTGGTCTGTGTGTGTTGGTTTCCTATATGTGTTTATGTTTAGGGTCCCGTCGGTCTGCCTGGTTATTTTCATGTCATAAATGCTATACTGCCATTTGTTTCTGACTCATAAGTGAACTTTATGTTGCCTGTGTCGTCAATGTTATTCAAGTGTTGTGTTAGTGTTTCTGTTTGTCCTTTTGGTATGATTTCCAGTAAGTAGATTACGTAGCATTTCCATAATTTTATTTAGCAGTTTGGGGGGGGGGGGGGGGGGGGGGCAGTGGCTATGGCTTTTTGTTCCAGGTCTTCCATGAAAAACTCACACAGGGTGGCTGATAACGGGTTACCCATGGCGAAGCCGTCTAGTTGTTTGTATATTATGTCATTGTATGTGAAGTAAGTGGAGTTAGCTACCAGTCCTATCAGTTGTGCTATGTCGTCTGCTGTGAGGTTTGTTCTTTTGTGTAAAGTTTTGTCCTGTCTGATTCTGTTAACTACTATGTCTATGGTTTTTTGGGTTGGCGTCTTTGTGAACAAGGATGTGACGTCGTATGAGATGAGTATGCCATTATCTTCTATTGTAATCTCCTTTAGTTCTTTTGCCAGTTCTTTACTATTTTTGCAGTGTTGATCTGTGTTACCATAACGGGCTGAATGATTTAGCTGATTTCTTTTGCCGTGTTGTATGTTGGTGCACCTATGCTGTCTACTATTGGTCCAAGTGGGGTGTTTTGTTTGTGTATTTTAGGAGTTCCGTAGATTCTTGGTATTATGTTTGCTGTAGGAATCCAGTGTTTGTACATTTATTTCTGTTATTTAGCCTTTTTCTTGTAGTGGCTTCAGTAATTTTTTTCATGTTTTTCTTAATGTTTTCTGTTGGGTCATTTTTTAAGTATTTTGTCTGCATCTTTGTCCACAAACATCTGTTTCATCTGTTGTTTATATTTTTATTTGTCCATTACGACTGTGGTTCTTCCTTTGTCTGCTGGTAGAATAATTATCTGTTCATTTTTGGATAATGCTGTCATGGCTGATTGTTCTTTTTTAATATCGCTGTGTTGAATTTTGCTGTTCTTTAACATCCCAACTTATTTCTGAGTTCTGCTTTCTTTCCCTCACCTGTGATCTGTTGACATGCTAGTTCTGTTGCTACAATAAATTAATCATATGGCATTTTCTTTGGTGTTACTGCAAAGTTTAAACCTTTTTTTAATATGATTTCTTCTGCTTCTGTTAGTTCGTATTGTGACAGGTTACATACCCATGAGCTTTGTGTGGTGTTATCTTGTATTTCTTTTCTCTTTTTCTTGTTGATGATTTTGTTGAACTTCTTTATGTGTCTTTCTTTTACTTTTATGAATTCTTTTTCCGTTGTTCCACCATGTGTCCTTTAATTAGTTCCTCCATTTTTTCTTCAAGTTTGCAATTCCATTTTAAGTCCAGGTGTCTTCTTTCCAGTTCGTTTTCCACTTGCTTCTGTTTGGTTTCTCATCCTTTCTTTGAGTAGTGCTCTCTGTGCTCTTTCCATTATGTTCTGTGCTGTCTTGATCCGGATCGGTGTTTTCAGCTGTAGGCTTGTTGGTGTGATGTTTTCTTCCCGGCATCTTAAATTGAAACGAAGGTGGCTCCTTAGACGTGCACGTTTTTGATGTAAACGTTCCAAATGGCGGAAGTTTTTTGTTCCTTGTTGTCTGTATTTTTCTTTAAACATCTTTGGTGTGTTCTTACTGTGTTTAGTCTCTAATTCCATTTTTGGTTCTTTTTAAAACACAGGAAAGGTTTTTCTTTACCTTGCTAACATTTCGTTTGCCGACTGCAAAACATCCTCAGAGCTGACGCTGATGGTGGCGTCACTTCCTACTCCGTTTATCCGCGGGCAGCAGAGGACGACAACGTCGCAGCAGAGGGCGACAGCGTCCTCTGCTGCCCGCGGATAAACGGAGTAGGAAGTGACGCCACCATCAGCGTCAGCTCTGAGGATGTTTTGCAGTCGGCAAACGAAACGTTAGCAAGGTAAAGAAAAACCTTTCCTGTGTTTTAAAAAGAACCAAAAATGGAATTAGAGACTAAACACAGTCAGAACACACCAAAGAGGCTGCCAGCAGTTGGTGCTAAAGTTGGACCGCTTTAGATTCATGAAGGGGTGATGGCCACATCGATTACTCCCTCCATCTTTCAGGCTTAATGCTTTCTTGTTTATCAAGTCCAGGCCAGTTCATTTGTGAAGTCGATATTTCCAGTTTTATATTCTACACAAGTCCAGTTTTGTTTCATCTGGGTCTATTTTAAAAACGTTTACTGCAGCCTTATGGAGTGTCTCAAATGAAAATAATGTGTTTCTGTAAATTATCCTCTAAAAATGGGAACTTTTGGGTATTTTTTTTTTATTTTTCCTATGAAAATAATTATTACAGAGCCACAAAATGTTGGTAAAGTTTTTTATCCATCCATCCATCCGTCCATCCATCCATCCATCCCTCCATCCATCCATCCATCCATCCATCCATCCATCCATCCATCCATCCATCCATCCATCCATCCATCCATCCATCTTCCTCCACTTATCTGGGGTTGGATCGTGAGGGCAGCAGTCTAAGCAGGGAGACCCAGACTTCCCTCTTTTGGCCAGCTCCTCCAAGGGAATCCCAAGGCGTTCTCAGGCTAGTTGAGTCCCTCCATTCTGTCCAGGGAATTCTGTTAGGCCTTCTCCCAGTTGGACATGCCCGGAAAACCTCACCAGGGAGTGTTCCAAGAGACATTCTAACCAGATGCCCAAGCGACCCCAACTGGCTTCTCTCGATGTGGAGGGCCAGTGGATCTACTCCGAGTCCCTCCCTTGGCTATTGTCATTTTAAAATGATAAAAAAACAGTTATATGTTTATGGTTTTAAAATCCCATCAGTCACCCTTTCCAGTCATATTAATGCCATCAGTCATGTGATGTCTCATTTGACCATTGAGCAACAATCCTTATAATTTCACTCTCATCTGCTGGTGTGAGGAACGTTGAATTCAGATTCTGCTCTATTAAATGATCAGTTTGCTTTGTGAGATCAGGACCAGCATTCACAAAGAATTTATTCATACTGTTAACCACCTTCTTCATATTATACCTTTCAGTATTATCAGTAATAAAATACTGATGATAACTTAGGTGTTCAGAGCCAGATTTTTTTCCCAGTATTCAAAATGTAGAATTTTTCTTGTCATTATCTAATAGTTTATTGTAATGCCTTTTCATGGCTCTTCTCATAATATTTGTTAAGTTCTTTTTGTATTTTTTAAGATTTGCTTTCTGTCTCATTAGTGTTATTATTTACCAGAAATTCTGTTAGTCGAATAAAATAGTAAAAGGGCTAGCCGACTGGAGTTTGATTCATCTCATGGTTCCTGCATATTTTAGATCTTTTACACAGCTGATTTATTTGAATTAGGGACGAACCGTTCCAGTTGAAATCAGTGAAGACTGAGAAGACATTTCAGCATTTAAATTAAGTTGATGAAAACAGGCGCTCAGCGAGGGAGCGAGGATGACAGTCCGTTTTTACGAAAGTGAATTAAAACAGACAATAGGGGTGCTAAAGCATGCCAACCTCCTGAAAAATTAATATGAGTAAATCTTTCTGGGCTGCAGAGATTTTTATGTTTGCTAATCTTAGCTAAAATTACTGGTTGCGGCTGTCTTGACTTGGATTGACTCAGAGAGTGAATCAGCTGTAGATGTCCAGTGGGTCATGAAGCACTGTACTAACACTGCAGGCAAGTAAATGGACACACAAACTGAGGAGATCCAGGCAAAAACATAATTATCATTATGATGATAACCGCAACATTATGCTACCACCACTATGTTTTAAAGCTGCTACAGTGAATTAACAGAACAAGCTAGGTAATGAACGCAAACATGGTAACTGAACATTCACCCCTCCCCTCGGGTATCTACCCTCAGATGTTTCTGCCAGAACTAGAAACTCGGGATGCCGGAGGAAACAAGCAACACATTCTCACACCCAAAGCGTTGAAAAAAAAATGCGTGTGGCCAAGCCTCAAAATATGACGATTAGGGGTGCCCCAGCACGTTGGGAGAGGAGGCGCAGGGACACGTGTCACCGCGGGCGTCCGTATTTGACACCCATGGTGACACGGACATTATTCCTCGAACCTCTAGCACTTTAACCTTCCCCTCACCCCCATCCTAACCTTAACTCAGTAATATTCAATTAAGCTTTGAATGAGCAAGCTGGTTAAGGTTAGAATGGGGGTGAGGGGAAGGTTAAGTAGTTCACAAGTCGGTCAAACGTCCGTCTCACCTCGGACGTCAGATACCGACGCTCTGGGACAGTGCGTCCTCTCCCGACGCGCTGGGGCACCCCGAATCGTCATATTTTGAGGCTTGGTCACACTCGTCATTTTTTGACGCTTTGGATGTGAGAATGTGTTGAAACAAGAGAGCCCTAAATAACAGTCACCGTTTTCAACGTCTTTATTGTCCGTGACTTCAAATGGTGTTTTTCTTTTTGGGAATGTGGTAGTTTGTCTTAAAGTTGAAGTGGTAGCAGCCATTTTTTTCTCCGTCTCTGATATTATTGACTGGAGAACCTCTCACATCAATGGTGTTCTGTTGCTAAATACGTGAGTGTCTAATGAATGGAGGACCGAGGGAAATGTGGCGGTTCAGCAAGATCAACAACCGAGTGGTCCAATAGTTGCTCTCAATACAAAATTTGTAATTGGCAGTGGTTTTTAGATGAATGTGGGAGAACCAGTTAAATAACTTTAAAAAAAAATCTCCACAACATGTTTATAGCTATACTATGTTTGAACGTTTTTAGGAGACATAAAAAACGTTTTAAGCTAATTTGTTTTCCAAATTTCCCATTGCAGCTTTAATATACGTACGTATATGGTTTTATATGATGAGCAGTTCCTAATTTACAAAAGAAGTTTAATTTTTCAAATTTTCATTATAATTTCTAAAACACTAAATGATTAATGATAGCAGTAGGATCGACCTGACAACAGACTGAAGAAAAAGTTAAAAGTGCACAATTCTGTAAATACCTTATAATTTAAATGCCTCCAAGAGGGCTGGTTTGTTTACAGTTTCCTTCTTTTTCTCACATTCAATACAGGACATTTTGTTCTATTTCCATTCCTTAGTAATTTCAAAGTTTTAGATATTTTTGTTTAATAATAATATTAATAGTAGCAATAATAATAATACATCAAACTTATATAGCACTTTTTTAGGACACTCAAAGACGCTTTCATGCACTCCCACATTCACACACTGCCAGTGATGGTAAGCTACTTTGTAGCCACAGCCGCCCTGGGGCTGCCTGACAGAGGCGAGGCTGCCATTTGGCGTCGTCGGCCCCTCTGACCACCACCAACACAGGTACGTTGGGTGAAGTGTCTTGCCCAAGGACTCAACAGCAGAATACCCCTGGTGGGAGCTGGAATCAAACTCATGATCCTCCCGATCATAGGGCAACCCGCTCTACCTCCTGAGCTGCTGCCCCAGTTTGTTTTATTTTTAATGAAACCAACATGTAATTGAATATCATTCTTTTTCCATTGCTAAAAGATTGTGTGTGTGTGTGTGTGTGTGTGTGTGTGTGTGTGTGTGTGTGTGTGTGCGTGCATGTGCGTGCGTGCGTGTGTGTGTGTGTGTGTGTGTGTGCGTGCATGTGCGTGCGTGCGTGTGTGTGTGTGTGTGTGTGTGTGTGTGTGTGTGTGTGTGTGTGTGCGTGTGCGTGCATGTGCGTGCGTGCGTGTGTGTGTGTGTGTGTGTGGTTGTGGAGATAAAACATCAGCGTTGCAAAGCAAACAGAGTTAGTGGTTCAGTTGCTGTTGGCCAATCAGAGGAGAGTTGTCTGAGTATCAGGAAATAAGACTCCAAATCCTGCCGTGTTCTGCTGAAACAGGAGCGCCAGAGCTTTTCCCCACAGAGATTTACTCACAAGACATCCTTATATGCTAGAGGCCACTGCAGTTGTATTGAAATAACAAGTGAACTTGTTCTTTGATAAAATTAGATTTTTCTTACTTAATGCAGCAGCTTATGAGGACAAAATGTGCAGAACTACAGCTTCCCATTTTAGGAACTCTACATTATCTTTCATCAGATTATCGACAGATTTTAAAAACTTTGGTTTGTTGGGCGAAAGAGCTGGAAAGGAATCTTTCGTTGGATCATCTAGCTTTGGTGGTTGAGACCGTTTTTCCTTTGGATGTGTTTTAGCGACACCAATGAAATTAATTCAGTCCTTCACTGGGCCTTTACTGTTTAGTTGCAATAGGAAGTGTTGGTTCACCTCCTACTTGGAACAGAGGAGTGACTGCACCAGTCAATAACGCTGACATAAAAGATGAATTTGTGCATTATATAAAGACAGGGTAAAATGTTCTCAGCAATCCAGAATATGCTTGTCTTGTGAGCGTAAAGCAGATTAGCTGCTGTGGTGCAGTGCCCTGATGGTATATTTGGTATCTTTTGATGTGTTTGACAATGTTGCAGGGCCTGGATTACTGCATACATACTCTGTGCCAACTTACGCTCAGTGTGCGCGTGTGCATATATATATATATATATATATATATATATATATATATATATATATAGCTAAAGAGAGGGGGAGGTTTAGAGAGACAGAAGCAGAAAGCGTGAGTGAGGGAGGTACGAGTCAGTATTTCATGGATGGCTGTGTTGCTATGGGAACAAGATGTGGGCTCCGTATTCCCAAAAAGTGTCCTCCTTCCTTCCTCCCTTCTTTCCCTCTCTCTGTCTCTGATCACTTAATTTTTCTCTTTTCTTCTTCACAACATCCTCAGCTCTCTTTCCCTCCTTTCTTTTTCTCGGATCACGTCCCACCACATGCTTCCTTTCACTCTCAATCTCTCATCCTCTCTCCTCTGTCATCCATCCTTTCCCCGCCCACTCATTCATCTCACCTTCAGTCCATCCTTGCCCCCCTTTATACTCGTACCCATTTTTGCTCTGGCTCTCCATTTCTACTTTTCTGTCTCTCTCTTTCCATCCCTCTTTTCCATGTCTTTCTGATCCCTCTGTCTCTTTAACACTTACTTATATTCTATTCTTTTCTCGGTTGTCATGGCAATAGGCTGGGGGCGTAAGGGAGTGAGTGCGAGCAAGCGAGCGGGAGTGGGTGTTTCGGAAGTGACATCTCTTGGGCTGTAACCTTGTTTCCTGTGTGGTGGAGTTGGGGGCGGATTCAAGGCTCTAGCGGCGCAGCAACAGTGACGCCGTGTGGACGCTGGGGGTGAGCAATGGGGAACCCGGGACGCGCCGTGCGAGGGCTGGGTGAATGATCTGATAGGTGAGAATACTCTTCTCCCCTTTCATCTTACCAGCTTTTCTGTTCCTGCCACACATGCACATGTGCACGTTTTCACCCCCATCCTCGCTGCTTCTCATCTAACTTTTCTCTCCTCAAGTTTGAAGTGGATTCAGTGTAGATGGAAACATTCAGATGTGATCAAAGCCTTCTTCTGGTGTCACACAGCAGGCTGGCTGCTGGGGAGGAGAACTTATTTTGGACAAGCACTCTGCTCTCATTTCAGGCAGGGAACAGAAAACTTCCATGTGGGAACAAGCGTCAGACACATGATCTCCTTTTGGAAACAACAACAGCTGATAGCAAGATTCAGTACAACTTGTGCTCATCAGAGCAGTATACCATAATATTCATACTTGAGCTGTCTAGATTCCTGAAATTGGTCAGAAAGGAGTTTTGTTTGCAAGAAGTTATGCAAGAAGAGTCATGCAGAGCTTTTATTTTTTGACCCACTAAATGCCAGTCCATGAGACATGACCCAGACTATTACCAGATGATACATGCAAACTTAGCTAAAATCCCATTCCAAGCATTTTGAACAGTTATTTTCTCTTGTATTATTTCATGAATACAGTAGTTACACTCTTTTTATAACAGTTTAGACTGAAATGGCATTGGGAAATAGGGCTGAGCAATAAATAAAAAAAAAATATGTTGGACAACAAAATTTAGTGTGTTTTTACACCTTAGATTTAGATCCACTGGTGTAAATTCGATCATAATTTAGTTAATTTTTTGTTTTTTCCTGTGGTTTAGTTTCCTTTTTCACAGGTAAAACTCCCAACAAAATACATATGTCACCGCAAACCAGGTAAAAAATGTACTGATGGGTCAGATTGTCTGGGGGCGGGGTTAAAAGAAGTGAATAGGGAGCCTAAGACACGCCCGTCTACTTCTGGACCACGGGTCCCAGGAAGAACGAAAAAAAGAATGCAAGTCAATGGGACAAAAAACACTATTTTCTAATTTTGTTTGTTATGTGCCATGGATTTCACATGTGATGCCTGTAAATTTTAAATACGCATTTTGATGCCAAGAATGTGCCTATTTTCGAATGGGGGAAAATGTTTTTTTAGGTTTTGTGTGGAAAATACATCCAGGACTACAAATGCACATCACCAAAGTAATGTCACCAAACCAGACACGGAGAGAAACAGAGGAAAAAGGCTGTAAGTTCAGCAAACTTCAAATCCTTACCACCATAGAACTTGCCATGGGGTAAGTAGCAGCTAAGCTGGGGAGAGGCGATTCTGTGGTGACGTCATACAAGTGATGTGCCGACATCTGATTTGTAGTCATGCTAATTACGAACTTTTACAAGCTGATAATTCTCGAAGTACGTGACTGACGTAGCCGAAACACACATCATTACTTTTGATTTAGATTGACGTACAACATATGTGCGATCCAGAGCGTAAGGCAAAGCGGGTCAGAAAAATAGCTCTTTTAGCTACATTGACTTGCATTTATTTATTTATTTATTGTTCTTCCGGGAACCCATAAGCCGACCGGAAAGGGAGGAGACTTAGGCTCTCTATATGGAAAGGTTTATAGTCTTATCCTGAGCCCCGATGAACATAATTTTCAGCTAGCTAGGAGCTACCCAGTCTCTCCTTATATTTGTGTTCTCTTCTACTTCCCAGAATGCAACACAAACCTGGCTAAAGGAAGACATTTGGGTCAGACTTACAGCGTAGATGTATTTGAAGAAAAGGTTCACTGAAAAACAGCTTATTTCTTGCTATTTTTTAAATAGTCACAGTGAGTTTCACATGCAGGCTGAATGTTAAATTGGTCTTTACTCATATTTCCTACATTAGCTGCAAATAGAAAATAGATGGGGAAATGTCGTTCAGAAAAAGCCATACAGATCTGCGTCACACTGTAAATTAGCATTCATGGATTCACTCATCTTGGCTTGTGATGGGGAAGGCTGTTGATGGTTTAGCATTCAGGAGAGAGCAGAGCATGTCTTGGCAAGTAGAAGCTAACCATTAGCATTAGCGCCTTCTCAACACGGCATAACTCATTCAGGCTTGTGTTCTGCTTCTGCTCCCCTCAACCCCGACTAATGTCTATTTTCTGAAACAGGAGCACCAGAGCATTTTTCCCACAGAGATAAATTCACAAGACACTCATTTCTACTAGAAACCACTGAAAAAAGTGAACTTGGTCTTTAAACAAAGTGCTCTAGAGTTGATTTGGAACTTTACCTAGACCTGTTCCCTTGTTTCTCGTCATAGACCAATTAGTGTATCACACCTGCATAGACTGTATCTTGTTTTATATATTGTTTATATCATAGTATCACACAATATGCTGTTTACAGAAGTATTTTCATTAAGGTTGACACAATCTCGAAGCTTTTCTCTCAACAGAGGGACTAAAACACATAATTTAATTAGAGAATATTTGGAGGTAAATAACAAATCAGCCTTTTTCCTAATGATCTACATGTTTTTTATACTTTACAAAATGACATTTACAATTAAACCGATATGTTGCAGTAAGATGAGAAGAGGTTGACATGCAGTAACACATTTACAGCTAAGCTTAATGTTTGTAGTTGAACAATTTTTTAAAATATCTTTGGTTTGGGAAAACAACTTTTTATTAAGTTGTTTAAGCCTGATTGACACAAATCATAACTTTCCTTTTAAGCAAAGATGCACCGATGTGAAAATGTTGGCCGACATCGATTTTCAATATTAATATGGCTGTAATATCCGATAATTGATATTTACAGATATTACAAGAATATTTGTAAGAAAATAACAATGCACTGAAATATCGCAATGTTTCATGTTCAGATATTGTATTGATTATATATATATATATATATATATATATATATATATATATACACACACATACACACACACACACACACAGACACACACACACACACACACATATATATGTGTATATATACATATATATATAAATACATATAAAAGTATATATATATATATATAAATAAATACATATACATATATATATATATATAGAGAGAGAGAGAGAGAGAGAGAGAGAGAGAGTGAGAGAGAGAGAGAGAGAGAGAGAGAGAGAGAGAGAGAGAGAGAGAGAGAGAGAGAGAGAGCGATAGAGAGAGAGCAATGAAGAGAGAGAGGGAGGTTCCAGTGCATTATTGTACGTAAGTCTTTATGACTGAAATATAAAAAAGCAACATGTACAAAATCCTGCAAGCCCCATGGAAAGCACCTTTGGACCTTTTCATCTCACAAAAAATTTCAATTTTATGTGTTTTATTATTATTTTTTTTTAGAAATAAATGCATTATTTCTGATTTCTAATGGGATTCTGATTCTTCAACACATACATTTTCAGTAGGTTACAAACTTTAACTGTTAGCAGTTTGACAATAATTGAGTTGATTGGAACATCTTTTTCCCCTAGAAATGAATGCATTCTGTTGAAGATCAGACTCTTAAATGTACACCAAATATTGTTAAAGGTTTAGGTTTTTTTCTGTCACCAACATTAACTCAACATTGAAAGAATATCAGTTTAACATTTTCCTAATTCATTTGACTAGATATAAAACTATTAAAGTTTGAGGTATTGAAATCTGGATTAGCCGATACAAAATGTGCACTTAGTCATTTGAAAAGCTGTCACAATAATCTCAGAGCTGCTAAATCAAGTGAGCAACAATTCCCAATGAAACAGTAAAAGTGCTGAAAAGTGACACATGAAGTGGCCAATACCAGAATGCATTTGGAGCCAATTTACTGGTGTTCCTGTGATTGCAAAAGACGGACTTGTGCTGGGATTTTTCAGTTTGTGCTGTTGGAATCACTCTTGATTAAACTGTGAAATACAACTTTGGCCTTAGAGCAGCATGTTTTCTCTCAGCAATTTTGTTTTGCAACTGTTTTGTTGAGCGGAATATGCAACACACACACACACACACACACACACACACACACACACACACACACACACACACACACACACACACACACACACACACACACACACACACACACACACACACACACACACACACACACAATCATAAATGTACATAGTAGTAGTCTGGGTTTGGTGACATTGCTAGTGCACATTTTTTGTTAATTAGTTTCCATTTGGTAAAGACCATTTATTCAGAAAAGAACGATAAAATTAACTGTTGAGTCAAAGGAGAAAACAAATATTACAAAGAAGAGAAGGTCTGAGGTTTCAACTTTTCTGAACTTACAGTGCAGCTCTGAGGGATTCCAGATAGTTTCACAGCAATACACACCTTAAGAAATGTGATCAAAACGTGTTGCACGTGGACCAAATCACCACTGACCCTAAAAGCCCTCAAGAGGGCTAATTTGAGGGTTGAATTTTTACCAACACTCCCATTATGATTTTGCTGTTCGAATTGGAAAAACTTCTCAAATGAGGACCAAAGCTTCTTCAAGGAAGCTACAAAAGTCCCGAATGACTGAGAACCTTCACCATAATCACCAACGAGCATTATGGCATTCATTCTTTGTCATGTACGGTATTTTACAAAACTGAAAACAGTCGAATCACATCAAAACAGAGAGACGACCTTAGCTGGTAGTGGTTGGAATAATGATCTTTGAGTCTAGTTGTATTGTATTATTTTTGTTTACCAGGGTTTTACACCCCACATGTGAGCATCTCCTAACTTCTGTGAAACGTAGTATGAAACTATTTGTAGGGATGCACCGATATGCAGTTTTTGGGCCAAAATCGATATCAAATATTAGTGTCACTGTTAAGGCCATTAACTGATGGTTGCCTATGCCGATTTACGCTTCTGAAATCAGCAAATTTTGTATAGACTGAAATTAAGCAAGCAGAATTTTTGAATGTTTTGCTATTTTTCTATAAAGTGGAATTTGCAATAAGTCATTTACACGCGCCACACACATTTATGCTTCTGAGATGATTACCATCACTGTCACAGGACCAAACAATTACACAACATCATCCCCCTTACCCTATGAAACAGATACACAAACAGAAACAAGATGGAAAAAATATTGGTTGTGTCAACTCATTCACTGCCAATGACGATTAAAGTCGTCATTTGCATTTCTTTCACTGTGTGGGCATCGTAACGATGAGAACAAACATCTCAGGTCTAAAGCCGATCTTCATCCACATATGTCACATGTCACATGATCAGGAAGCAGAAAATCCATGTGTTAGGAGATAGTTTTGGGCCTCTGTTGTAAAAAAAAGTGAGGCGCGAACCAGAAAAGCTTCTGCCGATTGAAATAACGGATAATGTTTGAAATGCGCGGATTGTTTCTGATGTAAGGGTTGAGTCTCCGCTTTGTTGTGGTTGTTTGGGCGTCGTCATCATCCTAGCGTGCAACGTTCTATGACTCTTAAAAAAAAGTAAAAACAGTGAGAAACACTGGCAGCGAAGGGCTTTACCGATCAGGAAACGGCTGGCAGCGAATAAGTTAATATCGGCCCAATTTTACTTATCGGACCGATACCGATATGTTACAAAATGGCCGATACCGATATTGCTGCTGATATGTTGTGCATCCCTAGCAATTAGCCCAAAATCTAGTGGATGGGTAAGTTTCTGCTGGGCATGAAGCATCTCGTTTTGAAGCTTTCCAGAATTGTAGGGACGCATTTCTTGAGCTTTAAGTCTACTTTTTTACATGATAAGCTTCCAGAACGCGTCAAGCTCAGCATTTGATATCAGGCCAGACAGGAAGTAAAACATAAAAGCTGTGTACAACATCCTGCAACTTTCAACTCAAAAGTCATGGGCAGATTTCCAGTTGTCTAACCGGTAAAATAAAAGTACGTCATTAGCTGTGAAGCCTCTGTAGCCGAGGTAAACAGAACAAAAACTAAACCACAGACCTTTTTGGATACATGCCGCCATCTTTCTCCTTGCTCGTTATCGCGTGAACTGCTGAAATGATGCATGATCACAATTTCCTGGTGATTTTGTGACCTCACCGGACCAGCAGCGTGGGACGCTTTTGCTGCCGTTCCACGTCTGAAACGCACGTGGTAAAGGGAGCTCACGAGTAAAACGCGTCTATTGTGTGACATGCCGCTTACTCATCCAGTGTAAAGCTGGGGTAAGTTGGTAGAAGCCTTTGATTTTGGCTAACCTACTTAAATTATAATTACTCAACTTAACAAAAGTTTGATTTATATAGTACATTCAAGAGATGTTCATGACAGGTTAGGGTAAGGGTCATGAACATCTGCTGTGCTTCCCAGAAGTCCATTTCTGTACTCAGACTCTCTCAGGACAGATAAGGGCTATTACAAATGTCCTCGACTCCAGTTAGAACCCTTCTGCTGAGGCTTTTTTGGCCTCAAATAGAATTTACTCAACAATGTTTTTCTGCTGGCAGTTGGATTGCTATAACAAACAACGTCACTGCCTCCTGGTGGGTGCACTTGTGGGTGTCCACCTCCAGATGAACTGGCTGCAGCTGAAAACTAGCTGAGTGAACTTAGCGTAGATCCCCTCCTAATGTCAACTCTGAAAGAGTAAAAATTCTGACTTAGTTTGCGTTTATATTCAACTCAAGCTACGACGAAGAGCAACACTAAACTTCAGCAAAATGGCCGGAACTGAATTATTCGCTGGCTTTTTTTCAACCTCATGATCGACAAAAAGTTAGTTAATTAGCTATAACATCACAAGATACCTTTTCTCTCCGGTTAGGAGTCTACAGCTCCTGCAAGACGTTCCTAGATACTGTAATTGCCACAAATAGTCACATTTGCTTGTTTGATCAAATGGAAATTTCTGATTCAGATGTGTCACCATGACCCAAAACGCTGTAATATTCTCATCACAAGCCTTTCAGGACTCAGAAACCATTTCTGTGTATTACCTCTGCTGGCTGCAGATTCACCACCCAGCGAGGTCATCGTTAACTGGTATTGATCAATAAAGTTATGAGTCCTCCAGAGATACATTTATGTGCTGTAAAGCAGAAATAATTTTACTTATTACCTTTTAATGAAGCCCAGCTTAATTTCCCCACGTAGGATTTAGTTATTTATGTTCTGCATTCTCGTGCTATTCCCATACCATAAGCAAAACTAATTTAAGAGAAATGAGTGAGAGATTTCCCCTTACAGCACATCAGATTGATGTGCTGCTTCAGCAAAATTCTTGATACCTCTGGGCCTCTGCGACCCGCCTTCTGACACCCGACATCCGCCTTTGATTCGGCTCTGACAGCCGCAGCAGACATGCAGCACTTTGAACATGTCAGAGCGCAGCGCTGCACATATCTGGCCTCTTGCTAAACTTTGTGAGGATTTACTCAAATACAAAGTGTGGTGCAGCTGAGGTCACGGCGACAACATGCCCATTATTTGGTGCTTTTTTGTCCAGGAAGTAAAATGCTTGAGTTCCGTTTGAAAAGAGAAGTACAATATCTCCTCCAGGCTGCTCGAAGCTAGCTTTATTTTTAGCAATCTTTTGGAAAGCAGCGATGTGTATAAATCAACATTAGGTCTGTCGGGTCTCAGTAATGACAGCGTTGACTAAGGCTGACCGGTCATCAGATTGGTGTGTGGCTGTCTTCTTTGTAAACTGCTGAGGACAGCAGAAAAAGGAAAAGAGCCCACAGAGAGAGAAGGAAGAGTAGAACAAAGGCAGAGCACGAACGCTACAAAGAGGAACTGAAGGACGGAGTAAGCGAGAGGAAGATGAGCAGAGAAAAGAGGCATCAGCGTTTTTGCTTGTGTTAAATCATTATAGAAAATTCCTGCAACGTAGTGCTGGGTTAGGCACGGAACAAATATTTAACCAGTTCTGTACACTGAGCTTCACCATGTCCTAATAGATGAACCCCTCTCGGGTTTAGAGGTCAGGCCTGCAGGACAGAATGGATGACTCATGCTGCTGCTATCCCATGACGAATATCTCAACAGCAGGACTTTACACTGCAAGGCGGCAAAGTTTTGGATTTGGGAGCTTAGTTTCTTTTTGAGAGAGAGAGACAGAGTTGTCACTGAGTGCTTACTCTCCCGGGAGCTTTGCAATAACAGCCGGTGATTCATAATGAAACAACTCACCATCTCTTGAATCTGCATCCGCAGTTTGGTTCTAAGGCTACACGCCTCATTTCCAGGAGCTAGAAGTGAGTCACATCTAGGGCTGGGCAATAAATCGAAAATGTATCGTTATCGAAATTTCTGACTCTTGTCAAGATAATTTTCCTCATGTCAATAAATTTGATAATAAAAAATGAAAAGAAGTGTGTAGGTTGGCAACATTCATGTCCCTTTAAGAAGCTGTACCATCTTGAGTCACGTAAAAATGTGACTCAGTGTAATACATGTGACAGCCCTTTCTAGTGGACAACTTTTGTTTCTGCGCATGCCTGTAGTTATCGCCCATTTAGCGTTATCGAGGTGAAATCCTCAATATATTGTGATATTGATTTTAGGCCATATCGCCCCGCCCTAATCACATCACATCTGAGCTTCAAACGGCAGGTTTCGGAGTCTTATTTCCTGATATTTGGAAATCTCGCTGTGGATTGGATAACAGCAAACCAACTCTACCACTGACTTGCAACGTTGTTGTTTTATCTCCACAAATAACACAAGCCTGGAGGAGTTCTGCCGTGTGGTGAGGTTGCTAATGCTTACAGTTAGCTTCTACTGACTGAGACATTCTCTGCTCTTTCCTGGACACTAAATCAACAGCAGCCTTTCCCGTCATGAGTCAACATGGATGAGTCCATGAATGTAAAGTGACAGTGTGACGTAGATCTATCAGGATTTTCAAATCCTAGAGTTTCACCGTCTATTTTTATCAAAAGTTATTCCAGGAGATAGGTGTAGGAGACTATTTTCACGTTCAGCCTGCATGAAAAACTCAAAGTGACTGACTGTTATCAGAAAAGTTTTTAAAAATGGGTTTCAGTATTCCCCACCTTTAAACAGAAGAGAATTTTCCACATTCCCTGCAGTTCTTCCTGTCTTTTCTTGTTCCCATTGTGTTTATTGCTGTGGTTTTGTCATCAGATGAAAATGACCTGCCTCTGACCACATCATCAGTTTGAATGGTTAAGTGAAAAAGACACAAAGTCTTAAATTTAGTCTGCAAAGAAAATGAAACCGGGAACCTGCTCAACAAATTCAAGACAACCACTTATTAAATTTTTTTTCATTTTCTTTTTAATCTCCACTGTAGCTATACAATGTTAGAATATTGTCAAGAGGTATGAAAACAATGTTTTCAGCTAATTAATTTTTTTAATTTACTACTGCAGCTTTAAGGTTATTGTCTAAAATTCTCATGAAACCAATTCTTGCTCTAAACCAGATAAAGTATCAGGATTAGTGCCTTCAGAAACTTGTCATATCCAGTCCCATACATATCTACTGCCCCCTGGTGGAGGGCCGTCAGGTGGGAAGGGCCATTTTATTTTTCTTAATAAAACACATTATTCTTGTATTTTATATTAACATCAGACTAAATCGGTGTTTCTCAATTAGAGGGGTTTCTCCGTGAAGTTTGGTTTCCTCCCACAGACCAAAAACATGCATGTTAGGTTGAGGTGACGGTGGTTCAGGGGTCAGGCGTTTACCTTGTAAAAGGTGGGTTGTCAGTTTGACAGTCGTTAATCCTCCTTGTCTGCTGGTGGTGGTCAGAGGGACCGGTGGTGTCTGTATATAAGCAGCCTCTCCTCTGTCAGTGTGTCCCAGGGCAGCTGTGGCTACAATGTAGCTCATTACCATCAGTGAGCGCTTAACCTTGTTTAAAACATCATAAAGTGGCTGCAGAAATAATCCTGCAACCCTACGTAAAACTACAACAGTCCCAAGAAATTTGCATGGAAGCAAAGAAAGAACAGAAGTAAGAATCTCAAACCCAAGAAAAATGACATCAACATGCAAACAGAAATCCTCTAAACTAACCATGGAGGTGCAAAGCAGAACGCATCATATATGCATGGTGTATTTTCTTTTTCCCTCCATGTTGTTTCAGTTTGAAAACGAGCAGAGATGAAAGCTCAGCAGAGATTTCAGTTGTGACTCTTGAATGCACCTCACACACACTTGGCCCTGGGCTTCTGTCCACCTCACTGATTCATCCTGTTGTAGTTTTTATCGTAAGTCCCGTGTGTGTGTGTGTGTGTGTGTGTGTGTGTGTGTGTGTGTGTGTGTGTGTGCGCGCGCGCATGTGTCACGGTGAGATAAAACAACAACCTATTTGCTCGATTCACCTCCAAAACTGAAGGATCATCCCATTACTCCCCTTTTACCACAGCAGGATTATTTCCTGTTTTCTGCTCTAAGCAGGAACAAGACACTGTGCAGCATCGTGAGTGGGGGAGAATATGTGAAATGATGATGCAGAAATGTAATCGGCTATGGCATGCTGTACATGTGCACTCTGAGCCTTGAGGTTTTCTTCCGATTCATGAAGGGAGAGAGCGAGCAGAGCCTGAGTCAGCCATGATCCGTTTCCTTTATCAAAGGCTTGATTCAAAGAAAAAGAGTCAGCGCAGAGGGTTAGTGGACACCGCCGGGGCATGAAGTGTCAGCAGGCTGCCACTCCAGTGTGTTCTGGGTCAGATAAACAACAGTTTTATCTCCTCTTGTCTCGGGAGTGTGTGTGAGCACACTCTAGCCTTGTAGTGCAGCCTCCAGATGTTGGAAGTATGAATTTGGCTTTTTGCTGGTGAAAGAGAATCGAGCCATCAGGGGAATGTGATCTGATTCACTCACACAGCGGAGAAATATTTCCCAAAGGGTTTAGTTTGAAATCCAATCAATTCAATTAAAAGTTGAACCATTTGGACACGAGGAAATATAATCAGGATGCAACTGGAGGGCCTGTTTGTCTTTTTTAATTTAAAAGTAGAACAAATCCGCCATGTTGACAATTGTTTTTTAAACTGATGACAGAAAAGCACATGCCAGATTACATAACAGAAAAAAATATGCTTTTTGCTTTATTAACTTAACTCTTTTATCTATAACTCAATTAAAGAAATACAGAAAATATGAGGTCATAAAGGATCTTTTGGTTAATGGTAATCTCTCTGCCTCTGCTTTTCTTTTTTAATAAATCTACAGACATTTTAAAAAATTCTGTGGTTTTATGTCAATATGGGGTGCTGTGCAGTGGCGGCTGGTGAAAAATATTTTTGGTGGGGCTGTGCTATTTTTTTTTAAACAAACTTGTGCTTTCTGAGCTTTGTGCACAACTTCACTATTTCCTGAATTAAGCACAGCTCTTTTATTTCCTGTCTTACATCATTGGACAAACTGATTAATCCAGGTGTGTCTGACTATTGGCAAACTGCCTTGCGGACCAAGGTTGAAAAATACTGCATTAAATTGCACATAAAATAACATGACCATAAATGGTAAATAGACAATGCAAGAGGCAAGTAACAAAAACATTTTGTTTAATTTCAACATTTGAGTGAACACGAAAAATTATGAGCAGGTCACTGTTACAGTAATGGTAGTAAACACCACTTAGACAAAATGCCAGAAATTTACACTGTTAGGACTTATGGAAAGTGGAAACACTTTCATAGGAAATAATGTCATCAGTATCCTCTTACAAATGTCATATTTCCCACTTTTTGGGACAATAAAACACTTCTGGTTCTCAATGAGATGTTTTTACTTCAAATGTAAAAACATCTCATTGAGAATCAGAAATGTTTTATTGTCCCAAAAGCTGGGAAATTTGTTTGCTGCAGCAGAAGTGTAACAAGTAAAATGGAATCAGATTGATGTATGTACAAATTTACTTGAAATACACATTTACATGATTAAATATGTATAATAGGTATGTGTGTTGAAATGAGTTTTTACAGTTATTGCACATTAAACAATGTACATGTTATTAAACAAATGTCCCGGTTTGTGGGACAACCAAGGATTTCTGATTCTGATTGTCTCGTTTACAGAAATGTAATGTACAGCTTACCTCTGCACCCAGCTGCTGTTCTCCCTGTCCAAACGTCCTCCGTTTCTTTGTTGGCTGCTGCACTGATGCGCTGCATTCCTCGGTCAGAGAATGAATGGAGTCCCCAATGAGACACAAGTTCCACATCCACCTTCTGTGGATCCCAGCCGTTTTGAATAACAAACACGGAAAGCAAAATAATGCATTAGCGTGATTGCATCCAGCTAGCCACTGCTTCCTGGTGTACCAATTTTGGGAGAAGCGTCGTGTGTACAGTTTACCCTTCTCCTTGTCCTGCTGGCTTATCTTTACGTCGGGCTGATCTGGTCCAAGCTCTTTGACATTAAGTTTTTCCACCATAGTTCTCCTCTCGAACGGATACTGGAGAAGAGACCGAACTGAATTCAGTGGCTGCTGAGATCCGGTATCCATGTTGTAGGCGCATTGGCGTCCATGTCTACGTCTGCGTCACGACCGTCACGAGTCATGACCAAAAACGTGCTGGAGTCGAGACTCTCCGAGTTCTACCGAACACCAACGAAAGCCTTGGCGGTAGCTCTATCGTCCATCATGCTTCTGAAACGTTCTGAAACAACGTCGACGCTGATTGGATACATTCCCATTCCTACCCTTTGATTTTCTTGTCAGCAATTGGACAACTGGTCCCGTCTTGTTTGGGCGATTGAAAAACAGCACACAGCCTCCACCGCTCGGCAGAGACCAATATATATATATATATATATATATATATATATATATATATATATATATATATATATATATATATATATATATATATATATATATATTTATATATATATATATGTATGATTTATTTTTGTTACAAAACACACAATTAACTTAGAATGTGATTATTGTTAATTTTATTTATTTATTTTGTAAAATAAAAATTAAAAACACAGGGGAAACTGGGAGGGCGGCGCCCTATCGCCCTCTACTGGCCAGCCGCCACTGGTGCTGTGTGTGCATTAATGATGATTTTATCATATGGCTGCAATATAACAAAGAGCAAAAAGACTGACGGGGGTCTGAATACTTTCTGTACCCACTGTAACTACCAGACTGTCATTTATATTGCCCTGTAACGTAGCCCTATAAATACTTTCATATGTACTGTGTCTTAACAGGGGCACACAACGCGTATCTCTGGATCAAGTTACAGCATATGAATGAGTACAAGAAACCTTTTACCATGTACTTACAAGGTACTAACATACAGAGGCTCTTATGGAATAGGGACAGGGTACTTTGTAATTACAGAAATACCTAATGGGTAGGTACAGGTTACTTACAGCTTGGGCGGGGCTGTTCTATGAGGTAGCTCATTACCCAGTACTTTCCAGGTACTTATGAAATAGTTACGTGGTACTTACAGTGATATATACAGGGTATCTATAGGATGCTGACTGTAGTAGTAAGTGGTGTATTTCTCTATATTAACTGGGTATATACAAAGGTACTAAAGGGGTACTCTCAAGAGAATGCACAGGGTACCAATAGGGGTAAATACTGGACACACATAGGGTGTAGGGTTCATAGGGACTTGGCACTTTGTAATTACATTCATACTTATGGAGTAATTACCTGGTGTGTACTGGGTATATACACTGTTACTTACAGATTACCAACTAACTGGGACTGGGGTGTATTTAACTGTTTCCTGGTACTCAGTTCTTAAGGCATGTCTTTGTCTCGTCACTGTTTATTTCTGAGTTTTTCATCGAAGGTTTCCTCCTGTTCTCCCCGCTGTGACACAAAATGCGGAGAAACAGATGGACTGCAGCTGCTTCATTAGAAAAGTCTTCATTCTTCCAAACATATGTTCATATTAAGTTGGTTATTTTAGTGATATTGTGATTATTGTGTATTTTTGCTATTTTTAAAATAGGAAAATCATGTTTAAGAATTTAGCCAGCAGGGAATGTACATGTTTTATGTCTCAGAACATCAGTTCTGGGAGACCCATATAAGCATCTTTACGACTGTGTTTTCTGTGATTACCTGGGTTTCAGTTACAACCTTCTTTTGTCCTTTTCAGCTGATCTTTAGAGACAGAGATTACATTAAAATATATTTCTGTTCTTCTTGAGTTGACTGTAGTTGAATGTTTCTGTCGGTCTGTCAGCAGATCTCAGAACAGATTTATGCTCGTTTTGGTGGGCTGAGGCGCCACAGGCCAAGAAACAGTTGATTAGACTGAGGCGGCAGGTCAGAACTGGTTCAATTAGACAATTTTCATTTTTAACAGAGAGCAGAGGAAAGTTTAATTTGAAACTTTAAAAGTTCAGTTTATAGAGTCACAAAGGCACATTTTACAAAATATATTTAATTAATGAACTCAAGTGTTAGGAACTAGAAAACCTTTTTTCTTTATGCATGCATGTTTTTTTTCTTTTTGGTCCTGTTTTTGTGAGAAAGCAGGGCCTTTTCACTGGACTTTCTAGTAAAACTGAAACTTTTATTAAACTGAATTAAAAGATTTAGCTTTCTTTTTGGTTATAAAGACAGGAACATGTTTGGTTTGAAATAAAAACTGAAATCAGTGGGACTCAGCAGTTTTGGGAAGGTTTTATCACGCTCTACACTACTTTAACCGTCATTCCCAGCATGCCTTGTTCACTAACCTGCCTGAATCGGTTTGAATAAACACCCGATGAGCTCCAGATTCTCTAACATCACCTGGTGCTGATTTTACCATGACAGAAACGAACCTCAGCCCTCCTTCCTAAGATCCTAGTTAACCTTGTCTTCCCTCTTCTCTCCTCATTTCCCTCTGACCTCCCCTTCTTTCCTCCTTCTATCCTTTTCCAGATGCAAGGTGTGCCGTCCCCCCCTCCTATCATCATCACCATCATCGCTCCCACGCTCACTCCTTCCACCAAGCTCCTTCCTTCAACCGTCCCTCGTACGAACGTACTTCCTTCGAACGGCCATCCTTTGACCGACCCACCTTTGACCATCCATCCTTCGACCAACCTTCCTTCAGCCGCCCATTGCACGAGCGCTCCATCTACGACCGCCATTTGCAAGAACGCCCACCCCACGAGCGCTGGAACCCTCATCTGCGTGTGAGCTACGGACATCAGTACAACATGTTGGATCAGGAAGAGGTAAATCTCTCCATTGAGGAAAGCACAGACTTGCTTTAGTCATCAAGACAATACATACACTTAAAGCCTAAAAGCAAAATCTGTCTTTTTTGCTTTTTTAGGGTTTTTTGAGCCAGAATAAACCCTGCACTGAGAAACTTTTATGGAAGCATAATTATGTAATTTTTAGGGGTATAGCGGTACTTACATTCATATTCAGATTTTTCAGTATGGAAAAGAGTCGTACTAAGTGCCCACATGAAAGTGTAATGACTTTGCACTTCAGCCAGCAACATAAGCGGCAAAGGACCCGTCCTATCCAGCCAACGTAGGCTGGAAGTGAACGGCTGTGAAATAGGACAGTCTTAGCCTGGCAAGCCAGACTAAATAAATGTATTATTTAGTCTGGCAACGCTCCATTGACGGCTCTCGGTTGTGGGGCGGGTTCTACCGTTGTCTTTCAAATGATCTCCGTATTCCACTGGACAATGAATGTGACATACTCTTGTTTCACTCTGTTGCATCATCCCACCCACCAGGCATATAGAGTGCCCTGATTGGCCCATAAAGCTCTGTGATTTGTTCACTAAGCAAATAGAGCACTATGAATTGCCCACCATTATGGACCAATCACAGCTCTTTATGTGCTTGAAACCCCTCTAGAGAGCTGTGATTGGCTAGCCAGAGTCCTGGTAGGAGCTGCGGAGGTTCCAGTGGAGCGTTCCTAGACCAAACTTTGCAAAGCAAGAATTTGGTCTAGTTCACTAGGCTAGGACAGTCTGGCATTCAGAGGTATTTCCTCCCTTGCACGTGTCATGTCACCTAGCAGCATGACAGCATGAAGAAGTTAAAACTAAACTTAGCAGTAATACGGGACCCACCATACGAGCTACCTCTGTCTCTAGTGAGACCAGAGACATTTTAACTGTCAACAGATCTGTCCTGTCTGGAGACAATGTGGACATGTTAATATAAACATGAAGGTTGAATGAACCTGATCAAGGCTATTAGCTGGATTTTTTAATGTTGTACCTAAAGAAATACAGGGTACTGTGTAATTACAGGAATACACGAACAAGTAAAATTTCTAAAAACAGCTAAACTTTTTTTTAAATATTTTTGGAAAAATTTATTATAAGTAAAGTTTTATTTGAAGTGTCATCAATGAGGTCCTGCCTCAAGTGGTGGAGTTTAAGTATCTCGGGGTCTTGTTCACGATTGAAGGAAAGATGGAGCATGAGATCGACAGGCGGATTGGCGCTGCGTCTGCAGTGATGCGGGCGTTGTACTGATCTGTCATGGTGAAGAGAGAGCTGAACTGGAAGGCAAAGCTCTCGATTTACCAGTTGATATAGTTCCAACCCTCACCTATGTTCACAGGTTTGGGTAGGGACTGAGAAAACAAGATCGCGGATACAATTGTCCAAAATGAGTTTTCTCCGCAGGGTGGCTGGCTCTCCCTTAGAAATAGGGTGAGAAGCTCAGTCATCTGGGAGGGTCTCGGAGTAGATGTGTTGCTCCTCCAAATCAAGAGGAGCCAGTTGAGGTGGCCCAGGCATTTGGTTAGGATGTCTCCTGCACGCCTCCCTGGTGAGGTTTTGCAGGTATGTCCAACCAGGTGGAGACCCAAAGGAAGACCCAGGACATGCTGGAGGGACTATGTCTCACAGCTGGCCAGGGAACACCTTAGAATTTCGCCGGAGGAGCTGCCGGGAAGAGAGAAGTCTGGGCCTCCCTGCTTAGGCTGCTGCCCTGTTACCCGACCACAGACAAGCAGAGAAAAATGGATGGATGGAGGATTAAGCTTTACCTATGTATACAAAAGGAAAATCACACTAAAGTAAAACGTGAAATTGTACATTTTGTCTTTTAATTTTTTTTGGACTGCAAGCTTTAGCCAAATATTCTAATTTTATCTGCTCCTCATTCTGGTCTAGTGTTTCTGTTGTTTTGTTGTGAAGCACTGCGTGGTTTCTACCTGAGATAGGTGCTTTGTAAATAGTTTCACCTGCTTACTTAAATTAAAACCAAACTGCGTACCATACAGGGATTTTAGGCATACCGTTACACCCCATCTAGTGTTAACGACCAAATAAAAGACAGCAAATATTATTTTTGCAGCTGAAATGCATCAAGTGAACAGAACATGTCGATTATTAAAAGTGGAAATACTTAAAATTAGAAAAATTGTTTTCAGAAGTTGTATTTTTGCTGCTTTGAAGTTTAATTGTTGTAAATTACAGACTGGTGATCGGTCTACATTTAAACTTTCATTCTGAACTCAGTTTTAATGATATTCAGCTAAACTTTCATGTGGTAGGAGAGGAAAGTCATTCACATCACAAACGTGGAGTTCAAAAAGATTGAGCAAGATCTTGCAGTATTGTGTAAAGTCAGAGTGTAATTTAAAAATCGACCAAAACAGCTTTAACTTATATAAATCTTATTTAAATGTATCTAAATCCCTAGCTTTTTTTTGTTAGCTTAAATAGCTGAGATACAGGACTGGATAGTGGCTGCAGAGTCCTTTTGCCCTCCAGCGTTGTATGTGCGCTGTTGCCCGGATGCAAACAATAACTTTTGTGACGAGAACTTCTGAAACACTTTCAGAAAATACTTTCATGAAATAGTTTCATGCTGTCTTTGTGCTATTTCAGCTCCCTTCATTTTTAACTTAATGACTGTTTAAATGAGGTCAGCAAATCAATCCCAAACTACAGTTTGTCTGGGTCACATCTGCCTCAGGCGACCATTTAGAGTTCATTCCTTTTAAAGTCTGTATTTTATTTTATTTGTTTAAGCACATCATAAACCTGCACATTTAAAGGATATGCGTTTTTTTTATATATAAAATCTGTTTTATTAAAGAGACAATGTGTCGTTTTTACCGTTAATCTCTGGAAATATCTATCGAAATGTTGTTGAAAATGAATGAAATAATGCCCAGTGTTTGAAAAATATTGGTGTTTTTATAACATAACCATAAAAATTAGGTCAAAAATACATGCGGGGTGGGTCTAAGTCTCTGGTCGACGCCATATTTCCTTCTAAGGTAGCTTGTGAGGACAAAACGCATTTCCTGGTTTGTAACAAATGGTTACAAACATTCACCATTCATAAATATTTGTGATGAAAGAGAGTCTGATGTGCTGGTCATTTTGCTGGAGGCTGCGCTCCCTGGGATTTTTGACCCTAATGGCCATCTGTTGGTATGGTCTTACTCAAACACAAAAATGCTGCTTGCTTGCAATGATTTAGGTATGTACTGCCCCCTATTGCCAGGGGAAATACACATCGTCGTTTTAAAGTATCACATCAGTTTTCTGTTCCTTTGCCCTACTGGTTGAAAGTTGAATTACAACTTTTGTAAACAACCCTGCAGCAGCCTGCTGTAGCTAGCACTACCAAAGAGCTAACACTGACATGACCCAAGTCTTACCAAATAAGCTACAAATCAAAAAGATCCACACAGTTGGACAACCAATATTGTTACTTACACATGCAGTAGCAACAAAGCCAGGTCACCATCAGCCTGTGAGTTCATAGCCTTTTTCTGAGTCCTCAAACAAGTGTAGGCCACGCCGATGTTTATTCCAGTTTTAGCGCTTTGCTTCATCTCCAAAGACATCACTCTCTTACTTTTACTTCCAGACTCCATCATGATGTGAACAGAGAAGCTAACTTCTTTTCTTCTTTTTCTTCTTCTTTTGCTTTTTATTGATGACCAACAAACAGAAAAAGCTAACTGCACAGAAAATTGATAAAAGCTGTAAGAGCGCCCCCAGAACACCTACCAGCTCCACAAAACTAAGCGCCACATCTGGCCAGCAGAGGGCTGCAGAGTGGTGTCAAATATGAAACTGGTCAATTTTCTAAACCAACAATCACTGAGATCAATGTTAAAGCTCTGGTTTCAAGTTAAAGAAAATATTTGTGTTACTTTAATTTTTTTTAAATGTGTTAATTTTTGAAGTTTTTATCAATAAAGATCTAAAATTAAACAAATTAAACGTAGCCAACCCGGTTTATACCATTTAAATGTTTTCCTTCTTTTTCTACTCCATCAAGATAAATTTTTGTTGGAACGTGTCTGTTGAGATGGACTTCACTGTTCCCTGCAGCTCTAGGTTTTACTGCTTACTATTTAGCAGACGCGGCTTAACTTTTGTGAACTTTGTGAAGCAAGTGATGCAGCCCTCCATATTCTCAGCACATCCACATTAGTTTGATGTACTAGAAACAAAACGCTTTGATGCTTTTACTCTTTTCCACCCAGTTTATTATAATTATGACTCGTGACACACCTAATAATAGCAAAGATGCAAACTTGCCTCAGTATTTTACAGTCTTTCATGACTACATGAACAAAACCTTCCCCATAACTAACTGAACAGGCCCTAGGGCTGGTTATTTTCATAGATACATTTATTTATGAAGCTATTCACTTGATGCTGCTTTCATTCAATTGACCCTGAACATGTTGCTGGCAATGTCTTACGAGTATTTTATTCCACCGCCCAGCAGCCGCTCAGTAAAACTGCTGTTAAACAAACAGGAACTATTTATTAAGTCAGAGAGAGCTCATTATGTTTGCTCTCTGTTCTCACTTACCTCTTGGAGGATTTTAAATGGACATAGCAGTGCTTTTGTGCTGATTAATGTGACTAATTGTGTGAGTTTGCGCACTCAGATCTGCTGCTGAGTAAAAATCGCATCAGGCCAGGAGAGGGTACTGTTCTTCAGCTTTTCTCTTCCAGCTCTGCATCAAAAATGACATGGTCTGGCAGAAAGATAAACTAAAAGAGTAGATAATATCCCCCCCCCCCCCCCCCCCCTGGGGAAAACACTGCAGGTATCAGTCTGTTTTTACTGACTACAATTATTTTTAACTGTAATTGTTGGGGTCAAATGATCAGTTATTG